>NC_079515.1:34800903-35069551 GCF_000801105.2 Raphanus sativus | reverse complement strand
TCTAATGGGTTAGTTAATTTAAAGTCTGTATTAAAGTTGGTCATGAACCACTTTTGCTACTAATCTTTTAATTTTAATGCAAAAAAGTTCGGCAAAAAAAAAAAGTTAATCTGATATAGTAAGAATTGAACTAAAGAAGATGTTGTTTAAAAGAGACAATTCTAGGAGAAGAAAAACCAATCCGGTTAAGGTAAACCGGTTATTGCAGTTATAAGCACATTATAAATACGTTAATACAGGTGTCGCCAAGTCTTGAATCTAAAATGGTAACAGTGCAAGATAATATCCAAAACCAAACCGGTCTTTTTCTGTAATTAGTATATTGCCTGGAACACCTTTAACCTTGACTATAATCAACAATTACAAAAATTCAAGTAAAACAAAAACGAACACTCATATAAACGTGTCTCTGTCTCACTATACCATTTTCTGCTGTCTTTCTTGACTTCACATAAATCCAATGAAACCCAAAATTCCGGATCAAATATCCAAAAAGTCTTCCAAAACAAAAGAGAGAAGGAAGCAATAGCGAGCGGTCCATGGCTTATGCCGGGATGTACAGAATGGCAAGAAGGGTCAAGGCTGAGCAAATTCGTGCATTAGAGTAGCTTGCTCGTCCTTCTTTTCGATGGCCCTCCTGGGAACATCTTCATGATCCATCCAAGAACCCTTTCCACCACCTAAAAAGAGAAAGTGATTAATGTGTGTGTACCTCATCTTTTTCAGATCTAAGAATTCTGACCCCAGAGAGAGAGAGAGAGAGAGTGTGTGTGTGTACCTCATCGCCCTCATCTGCAATCGGTGGTCTCTCTTGAACAACATTAGAATCCGGCTGCATTGCAGGTAAAACATTGTCTATCGCCATATTCTTTGCTGTTAGGAGCTCTAACCTTTGCGTCTGCACTTCAAGTTTTCTGGATAGCTCTTTATTCAACTCCTATGGTTACCAAACATGAGAAAAATTTAAAGACTTTAGAAAACACGAGAAACACAATGTACCTAATAAACACCCAAACATTAAGCGAACATATAAAAATGGCGTGGGATTTTGAGCCTATGAGAATGAAACCATATACAAAGCACAGTTAGGCATGTTGCCGCATATAAAGAAGACACGCTCTAGTTCATGCATTTCCTGCTTTTCAGTTGATGTTAATGTACCTTCACATGCGCACTTCGAGATAACTCAGATGACAATGCTTGCACCAGTTCCTCTTTTTCAATTGCCAACTGCAGCCAAATATGCAAAAATAACTCTCACGTTGTCATCCACATTGAGAAATGGTAGCATCGTAACACTTGAAAAGTATCGATTCTCACAGCTAAAGGAAGAAAAAATAATCTGAGATAACTTCACATAAATAATCCATGAATACTACCTCAGCTATCAATGTATTAATGTTATCAATCACTCGCATCTGATCAGCTGGAATGCTCAATGAAAATCCTTCAAGAGTTAATTGTCCAGTTTCAGGAATGATAGCGGTATTAGACGAATCACTTTCGAGTAGAGATGTCGAATCTGTTTCCTGGTTAGAGCTCCCTGACATAGCATCTGAGGAAATAGGATTATAAAATAGTAAAAAATTCCATACTAGTATCCTGGTTTATAAGAGTACACAGACCATCAACTAGAGTCTAAGTGGGCACGATTCAACATGAAATTGTTTTCTAAAGGACGACAAAGATGGAGATATTTGAGTTTAGATGTCCAAAATATGCTTCACATTTCCATAATACTGGGCATATACTACTGTGATTTTATAGGAGGACCATTACCAAGACCTTCAGTATAGGTTGATGCGTTTTTCCTGCTAGTAGAGCTTTTACCAAGGTCAGTAGATTTTCCACCAGAGGAAGCTTTCTGCACCATAGTCTGTAGAACCTTCTTCTCTGAAAATGAAGATGAATAATATAAGATACATACAGAATTTGTAAAAGGACACTATTTTGCAGTGTGTTTACCTTCCTGCAGAGCTTTAATAGTAGATTGTAAGTCCTGGCGATCTTTCTCTACGCTCTGTAATTTTTTCCTACAACAGGTGATAGTTAAGATGAGAATTATATATCTCAAAAATCCTTAGAAATTACGGATAGGTAAATAACAAATAATAGAGAGCATACTTGTAAGATGACATTTCTGCTTGTGCATTCTCCAGTTCCCTCTCCAGCTTTAACTCACTAGATCTGAGTCTGAGAGCCTATATATGTTTCACGATAAAGTTAAACCGCTAAACAGATTATATGAGCATCTGAGGGTAGAGGAAACTGACATATTCAAAGTTTAAAAATCCAAAAACTAAACTAAAATGGCATTCCACACTTTTGCAGTAAGTTGAAAATGTTTTTTTTTACTTATGAAAATGTGATAGTTAAACAACCAAAGCTTATACCTTATCTTCCAAACTGATGACTTCAGCAGCCAGTATTTGGGAACGCTCATCAGCAGCATTACATTCGAGCTGTGCATTTGCATACTCAATCCTGAAGGATTCAAGTTCCGCCTGTAAGGAAGCAGAGTTAAATCAAGTAACATCTTTTGCAAGAATCTAGTCATAGGCTCATAGCTACAGCGGATGACTGAACACGGCATACAGATGCTCATCCAGAATCATACTCAGGCATACTCAAATTCTGAGTCTCATAAATAAACACTAAGCATTTTGGCAACACATGAATGCAGCAAAATGCAATATCATCCTTTACTAAAATATACTGCTAGGGCATATACAAACTGGGTTTTGTTGATTATAGGTAGTTTACCAGGATGCTAACCATTTTTGGTGTTGAGTATAGGTAGTTATCAGGATACTAACCATTTGTTCTTGAATCTGTTGCTGTAGCTTCTCCATATCATCTTTTAGTTGGTTGACAATACTTCTCTGGATTGAAATAGAAGCAAGAACAATCATTACATGAATCATTACCAAGGCCAGTGGACACATGTTAATAGTAGATAAGTCCAGTCAATGCTAATTACGTAAACATCTTGAAGAAACAATCTCAAATTTCTTTTAGTTTAACCATATCTGTCTCACTTGTGAATGCACCAATAGATCTAATAGTCTAAAATGTGTTTTTCACAAGATAGTCTGAAAATGGTTTACGAGTATGGCACTTTAAAAAAGAGACTCAATTTACATACGTCCAAATCATGAAATTATAAGACTCTTTGCATCTCCCAGATATCCGAAGGCCGAATGACAGAAAAAATTTGGCGAGAAATGTAGCATGAGCATATGCAAATCATTAGGCAACTACTATAAATTGTCAAGCTTGTTCTCTACGTATGCTGGACACTACTCAACTAGGATGCCATAAATCTTCATGTACCTGCTGGTTATAAGTGTCTGTCAGCGAAGAGTTTTCAGATGCTAAGGATTCTGCCAGAGCACGTGAAGCATCTAGATCCCTTTGGAGTGAGAACTTTTCTTGTGTCAAATCCTCAATATGCTACAAGTGGAAATATGAAACCGTATCTCAGAATATGCATAGGTCAAAAGGTGTAGAAACAGCAATAGTGAAAGCAAGGATCCTGAAGTAATATAAAATTAAAATGCATGACAATTTAAAAAGACTATAAACACCACAAGTGAGAGGCAACAATCACAGATCTTTGACAAATTGCTCGTTTTCATCTATTGTGTGAGCAATTCCCATTTGACTATTCTAAATCAGAAACGCATACCCCTTCTGGCTCATTCTCATCTCAAAACTAATCAAAACATAACTTTCCAAACATTTAGTAGCATATCAACAATACATATACAAAACAAAAGATGGTGCAAGAAATAAGTATATTTACCTGTTCCAGACTACTAAAATCATCATTTTGTTTTGGCATGGAGTAATCAGTAAAACCTGTCATTACTCCATTGGCAACAGGGAACAAAGGACTCCTGAAATTTTCAAATTGATAAGGAGAACCAGCTGCTCCGCCTGTCGATGATGGTCCATTGCTGTCTATTTTCCCTGATACATGCTGGCGTGAAGATAGCCCAAAACCATCACCGCCAGTTAGCTGGGAACCACTTGGTGTAGCCAAATCCGCCTCCTTCTCAGGGTGTTGATATTGAGTCTCTGGAGCTCTAGAAATATTAAGGGAATCAAGGAAAGATGGACGATTTCTCTTCACACTTGCTTCATTTGTAGCTGAGTACAAGGGCGAAGAGCTCGTGAGATTTACACTATAATCCGAAGATGATGTTTCCGGGGAACTAAACAAATAACTGCTAGACAAAGTTGGCTTCTGCACGATGCTGCTACCTCCTCTTAGCTCACCAGTTCCCTGTTGGTGTTTATCAACTTCGTGAGTAGACCCTGCCATCCTGGTAGTAGGTTGTAGAGAGTCTAGCAACAAAAACCGTAACTGTCAGTAAAGTTGTTCCCTTTAAAGGAAGAAACCACATTGCTTCACCAATCCCATGCGAGAGAAGAAAAAGCGTACCTTTTCTGGATGAGATGCCGTGCATTTGCATGGAGGTTGAAAGCAGGGTGGTTTCAGAAAAAGGAGAGGTGCCTTTGGGAAACCCATCACTTTGATCGAAACTTCCACTCGATTGCTTGTCTATATTGCTAAAAGGTACAACTTGAGCACCGCCTCTCAACTCTAGGCTACTAGAGAAACCAGATGTGCTCAAAGACTCATCTTTCTGGCCTCTTTCTTTGCTTACATCCTTAGATGATAAATTATATACATCTGACTTGGGTTGGGTTTCAACTCGTGGAGGTGGTCCATTAAACAAGGTGGATGCTGCAACATCTCCATCAGAATCAGGGACAGTTTTATCATCAACAGGCTGTGTGCTCAATGATGCGGCCTTTTTGGCAGCTTTTTGCTTCCGGAATTGCTCAAGCTGAAGTCCATAGATTAACAAAAACACAGCCTTTGAGAACATTGTATCAGATCAATCTCAATTCTAATAAGCAAGGACAGATCATTTAATCAGTAATTCAAATGTAACGCGGGGTGGAGGATGATCGAGAGATCTAGTACCTTACGGCGTCCAGCTTCGGCGACCTCCTGCCTCCGGGAGCTAGGCTTAACCTGAGCTGATGCCATTTGACAATTACGAGCGACTTCAATTTCAATTTCAATTTCAATCCCTCTTTTTGTTGTTGATTACCATTCCGAAATCGTTGATTGCAGAGAAGGAACAGAGGCAAATCTCGAAATTTGAATTTAGGGTTTCCGATCTGAAGGAGAATGAGAGAGAGAGGAAGGAAGATTTGGTGGTGGTGGTGGAAGTTATAATCAATTTTGGTTTCCTTCTCCGCCAGATCTCTCTCTCTCTCTCTCCTTTTTTTTTAACAACCGATTGCTTTCTCTCTCTGTTTTTCTCATTTAAACATTCCTTTTTTTACACTTCGATGCTTTGAACGTTTTTTACTTCTCTTTGTTTTAGTTGGTTCGGTTGCAACTTTTTTTCTAACATTTTTTACTCATTTGTTTTCTTTCTGAAGTTGTGAACTTCAGTTAGTAGTAAAATCCATCTTTATCCAAAACAAAAAATAATTGCGTACAAACATTAAGAGATGTTCTTGGTTCAACTCAGAAAGAAAGGCTACAGTATTGTATTTGGAGGCAAATGGTATTAGGAGAAATATTGGTGGCAATTGGTTGGGTGTAGATAGTGTTGGTTTGCGGGTTGACCCGTCCCGACCCGTTCCCCCGCTGTGGGTCGACTCATTTTTTTATTTAAAAACCTGATCCATTTAATTTGCGAATAAAAAATACATGTACTCGCCCCCCATAAATTAGCGGGTAATCCGTGGTTTAAACTAATTTTTATATTTTTTATTTTAAAATAATATAAATAATAAATTTTTATTAATATTTTATTTTAAAATAATATATTATTATTATTTTTTATAAATATTCATAATTTAAAGTATTTTTAATTTTTGCGAATTGACGAATATCCGCAGTTTAAATTCGATAAACCCATATTATTTCCGCAGCGGGTCAAACGTGATAAGATCCGCGGATAAAGAATCAAATTCTCAATTCTATATGTAAATAGACACTTTTTAATTTTAACATGTATTTACCTTTTTAATTATAAATTTATGTTTTAAGTTATTTTTAAAAATCACTACTAAAAAGTAAAAAGAAATGATTGTAAACCTTCTATTTATTAAATCATTATTTATGTATTGTATGAAAAAATATATAGTTATATCAGCTACATTTACAGCAAAAATATACAGATAAAATTTTACAACACAAAATTTAAAAGTATATCCAACTCTAATCACTTCCACAATGAATATGTGTATTTGTTAGCAAATAAAGCGTTTTTGATGTGAACACATCATAATTTTTGTTTCTTTATACTTTGTTTCAGCATATGACTTATGTATTTGTTTGTGTAATATAGTTTTGTATGATTTGATATAATCCAATGAAATGCAAATGAAAAAAAAGCCTAACATTAATTTGTCCATCATACAGTACTTTTCAGCAAAAGTGTACTTCACACAGTCACACTTCACAGTAAGATTATATCAGAACTGCTGTCTTAAAATACAAAAATCCAGAAATCAAATTGGAAAAATGGAAGTAAGAAAATCAATACTATTAAAGTTGAAGTGTGCCCCATTGATATAAGTTCAGTCCAACAATTAATTTCCCACTTTATCTATTTTGAAAAATAAACCACTGCATCTAAATATATATTTTGTAATAACCATCAATTTAGTTTCGTAATTATCAGGATCCACTAAGTTATGCACAGGAATATTGATACGCAGTTAACTTGGTGGTTACAAAAACGGCAAATCGTGATTAATTGATTTTTATGGTCAGTTACTCGGGGAAAAAGTTAGGGACAATCGACCAGTCCAACAACAACATTTAAATACTAATGTTTTTGAGTTTCCAGAATTTTTTTGGAATATAGGATAACTAATTTGAAAGCAGTTACCAACTACTATTTGAGAGTCTAACTAACTCTAAACTGATGAATTATTTTAGAAACTCATATTTGCAAATTAGGTAAATGATTACTAAACAAAATTGTAACTATACTTTGTTATTTGAAAAAAAAAATTGTTTTGAGGTAAAGTACAAAATTAATGTGTGAAATGGTCAAATGACTATGACACAAGTGTATAGTTATGTAACATCACAGATTAAATGCAATTATCAAAACTTTTTACTAATAATTTAAATAAAAATATTTTACACAAATATGAGTACAAATAAAAACATAAATATGATTACAAAGAAAAACAAAAATATGAAAACTGAATTTCTACAAAAAATATATCCGCCTTAAAAATGGCGAGTGAGAATCTAACTTCGTAATTAGAATGCAAACAACTTCTAATAATATAACTAAAAATCAAAAAAGTGAATAACTAAAAAGTTACGCATTGGTTCAACCAGTGATTCAACTGATGCACGAGTTCTGGGTTTTAGCGGGTTTTCGTAAGTTTTACCGGATGATTAATTAATGATTTTTTTTTTCTAAAATCCAAACCGAATTACATATTAGATCACCGGATTTACCATTTCAACCGCGGGCCCGGATTGGGGTTCAAAACACTAGGTACAAGTTTATAGTTATGAAACACCACAATATACACGTATCAAACCCTTTTACTGATATCTTTTTTTTTTAAAAAAAATAGTATACACAGATATGACTACAAAGAAAAACACAAATATGATTAAGTTTCTAAAAAAAAAAAAAAAAAAATACCCGCCTTTTGAATTTTTTTTAGAAATTTAATTTTTATATTTGTATCTTTTTATTCATCTTTGTGTTTTTCTTTGTAATCGTATTTGTGTAAAAAGAAATTCTTAAATGATTAGTAAAAGGTTTTAACTTTATTAAAATAGGTGGAATAAACCTATATCAATAGGTCATTTTCTAATTTAATATAATAGATTAAAATATATCAATATTAAAAAGTAATGTTTAAAAGTTTAGTAAACTTTTAAAATTTAAATTATTTATATTTTATTTGTAAAATAAAAATATAATTTAAACATTTTTTATAACAATTTAGAGTTACGATATATAATAAAAAATAAAAAATATTAAAACTAATAATTATTTAAATATATACTATTAGAACATGAACATGATCTATTAATATATGTGTGATCCAACTATCTTATAATATAGTTACTAGATTATGACACGTTCTTAAAATGACAGATAGTGAAACTACAATAAATGTTTTATTTTTAGTTATTAACAAATATAAAACGGTTATAATATAATAATAACATTTTATACATATTACCCGATACTATAAAGAGTACTCAAAAAATCATTATACTATGTCAATAATGTAACTGTATAAATTTATTACATAAAGTAATGTGTTATATTCATCAATTAAAAGGTCGAAATTCGAAAAAATAGGTTGAAATTATTGAATAGCATTTGGGATGAATTAAACAGAAAAGGGGTTGAATATTGACAAAAGTAGAAACGCAACCCGGTTGTATTAAAAAGAAGAATAATTGCACTCTCTACACACCAAACTCACCCTATTTGCATTTCATACATTAAATCCCCACAATTTTCTTCCCCCCATCACTACCATTCTCCCCTCCTCCACCCTCCTTTATGGTATCTGCATTGTTTTAGGGTATTCAGCCAATTAACTCTAAAAAAATGGGTCCGAAAATTCTTGATATGAGATACGTATTTGATTAATAAAAGTGGTTATGGTTATAAAATATATGATTTATTTTTAAGTAGGTAATATAATAAAAAGTAGTTGGATATAACTTTTTATCAATTGGTCATGAATCATGATGCTAAATTAATAGAATAGATTAATTTTTTTATTAATTATATTAAAATATTATACAATAAAAAGTACAAAAATAACTAAAAACTACAAATATAAAAATTAAATTTCAAAAAAAATATAAAACAAAACATATACCCGCCCTTATAATATTATACAATAAAAAGTACAAAAATAACTAAAAACTACAAATATAAAAATTAAATTTCAAAAAAAATATAAAACAAAACATATACCCGCCCTTTTAAGGACGGGTCAAAATCTAGTTAAAACTTTTAAAAACGAAGTTAAACCCTAAAGGCCTAAAACCCTAAAAAGGGGGCCATTAAACAAGTAGTAGCAGCAGCTGCTTCTAGAGTCTTCCCCTTCGTATTTTTAAACGCTTGTCTCCATCGATCTCCCTTGCTCGCCCTCCCAGTTATCTCTTCGTTCATCTTCTTCTTCCTTCTCAGCCACCATGTTTCGTTTCGTTTCCAGTCTCGCCTCCAAGGCCAGGTAACAACTCACTTTCTTCCTCTTATTGATTTACATTTCCGATGAGTTTTAAGGAGCTAAATCGATCTCTAGTCTCCTTAATTTCTTATGGGTTCTCTAAATCTGCTCGCTTTTGTTTCTCTTGTTCTCTCATCTCAGGATTGCAAGTAACACAAGACAGGTACTTTTTTTTCCATTGGTCTTCAACTCGATCTGTCTTTGGGTCTTATTAGTAGTAACTTGATCTCGTGCTCAGGTTTCCAGCAGGATGAGCTGGAGCAGGAACTATGCAGCGAAAGAGATTAAGTTTGGGGTCGAAGCTCGTGCTTTGATGCTTAGAGGTGTTGAAGAGCTTGCCGATGCTGTTAGGGTCACTATGGGTCCCAAGGTACTTTTTTTTCTATGCCCATTGGATTCATCTTAATGCTCTGAATCGTTGATGTGTGATCCTATTTAACTCTGAAGGGACGAACTGTCGTGATTGAGCAAAGCTGGGGAGCTCCTAAAGTGACTAAAGATGGTGTCACCGTTGCCAAGAGCATTGAGTTTAAGGATAAAGTGAAGAACGTTGGCGCCAGTCTTGTCAAGCAGGTTGCTAATGCTACTAATGATGTCGCTGGTGATGGTAAGATATATATATATATATATATCCACTTTGATTTTGATTCAGTTGTTGAAACTCTCTTACTGGAAAGCTTTTTAACTTGTCTTCCCCAGGTACTACATGTGCTACTGTGCTCACCAGGGCTATATTCACGGAAGGTTGCAAATCAGTTGCGGCGGGAATGAACGCCATGGACCTGAGGCGAGGTATTTCCATGGCGGTTGATGCTGTGGTGACTAACCTTAAAAGCAGAGCTAGGATGATCAGCACATCCGAGGAGATTGCTCAGGTTGGGACCATTTCTGCAAATGGAGAGAGGGAGATTGGTGAATTGATTGCAAAAGCTATGGAGAAGGTTGGGAAAGAAGGCGTAATCACAATCCAAGTGAGTGATTCTCACGGTGAAATGATTGCTTATGTTGCTGATTGATTGGTCAGACCACTTATGTTGGTAAGATGCTTTGCAGGATGGAAAGACGTTGATTAACGAGTTGGAAGTGGTAGAAGGGATGAAGCTGGACAGAGGTTACACATCACCTTACTTTATCACCAATCAGAAAACCCAAAAATGTGTATGTTTCTTTCTCCCACTACCCAATCAAGCTACTTGATGCTTCAAATCGATTTTATAGTTTACAGAGTTGTGATTTGATATGTAGGAACTGGAAGAGCCTCTCATTCTTATCCATGAGAAGAAGATCTCCTCCATCAACTCTATAGTGAAAGTTTTGGAGTTGGCTATGAAGGTATGTATGATTTATCTTACTTAGTAGATTTGGAATCATTCTTCTTGAAACTACTGTGAAAGGTATCTAATGTGATTTGTCCATTTGTTGTCAAACTTATAGAGACAAAGACCACTCTTGATTGTTTCTGAAGATGTGGAGAGTGAAGCTCTTGCAACCCTTATCCTTAACAAGCTGCGTGCCGGAATCAAGGTCTGGAATTTGAACAGCTAAAAGCCTATTTGTATCAGTTTTGTTTGCTGACTTGAAGTTATGATTTTTTTTTAGTTTCTGACTTGTAATTTGCCTTTTCTGTAGGTTTGTGCCATCAAGGCCCCAGGGTTTGGAGAGAACAGGAAGGCCAATTTGCAAGACCTTGCTGCCCTTACTGGTGGAGAGGTAAAGTTGCATTATGTGTCTGTCTTCTGAAATCTACAATGCAAAAGGATTGGCTAAAAGTCAGAAGATATTTTACTTGGATTGATAATAGGTTATCACGGATGAGCTTGGCATGAACCTAGAGAAAGTGGATTTGGGCATGCTAGGGACATGCAAAAGGGTAAGTCTCTGAGATCTTGATGGTGTATAGAGGGTAGCTCCTAGTATGAAGTCAGGCTGATCCGACTATGGCGTTGCCAGCATATCCTTCTTGACAAGGACTTCTAAGTGTTGTTGACACTTGTATGGCTCTTTGTAGGTTACTGTCTCCAAGGACGACACTGTTATTCTTGATGGGGCTGGCGACAAGACAGCCATTGAGGAAAGATGCGAGCAGGTAATTGTTAGCCTTGTGCCCTGATCAATTTAGTTGGTAGAGTTTAATTTGCAAGAAAGTATAAAGTGCTAGCAAGAGGTGAAAATAGTTATCATTCTAATTGCTTTGGTATTGAAACAAACAGATTAGGTCAGCAGTTGAACTGAGCACCTCAGATTACGACAAGGAGAAACTGCAAGAAAGGTTGGCTAAGCTCTCTGGAGGAGTTGCTGTTTTGAAGGTGATACAATGTTAAAATGTTTATGTAGCTTTACATATATAGAAGCCTGAATTGCAAATTAATTGACATAAATTCTGGATTTTTGGGTATAGATTGGGGGAGCAAGTGAAGCTGAGGTTGGTGAAAAGAAAGACAGAGTGACAGATGCTTTGAATGCCACTAAAGCAGCTGTTGAAGAGGGTATTTTGCCAGGTATGTCACCTCCTATGAGGAACACTTTTTTTTCACATAAAGCTAAAAAGTTAACTGAGAAGAAACAAACCAAAAACACTTGTAGGAGGAGGTGTGGCTCTTCTATACGCAGCGAGAGAGTTGGAGAAACTTCCAACAGCCAACTTTGACCAGAAGATTGGTGTGCAGATCATTCAGAACGCTTTGAAGGTAATCAAATTATTTAAAAACTAATACCATATTTTATCCGCTGATGATTCTTAAGAAGAAGAAGTTTAACGGATTTTTGGTTGACTAGACTCCTGTACACACGATTGCTTCAAACGCTGGAGTCGAAGGTGCTGTTATAGTTGGCAAGCTCTTGGAGCAAGATAACACAGACCTTGGTTATGATGCCGCTAAAGGTAAGTTAACAATCCCCTTGTGACTTTCGATCTATCTGAAGGTTTGTCTTTAAAGCTAACTGGAGAGAGAATTAAAAAAAAAAACTAGGTGAATATGTGGATATGGTGAAAGCTGGTATCATAGATCCTCTGAAAGTGATCAGGACGGCTCTGGTTGATGCTGCCAGGTAATAAATCAAAAGCTAAAGCTTGCCAATACTCAAGATCTCATTTTTGATATTGGTCTTAAGCAAAGTCTGTAAAACATACTTGTTTGTGGTTGTCGTTGTTAGTGTGTCATCTCTGTTGACTACAACTGAAGCTGTAGTGGTGGATCTTCCCAAAGACGAAAGCGAGTCGGCAGGAGCTGGAGCAGGCATGGGTGGAATGGGAGGCATGGATTATTAATTACATTCACAAAAACTCTTTTGTCTTTTATTCACCAATCATCACCACTTTAACTTGAGAAAAGAGAGACTATTCGTTTAGGAGTCTTTTGTCCTTTGCCTGTGTTTTACGAAATAATAACAATTAAACAGGACATTGCCTGTTTAACTATGTGGACTGTTTATTAGTTTTGTCGCCTAATTTTAAAGTCTCACACATAGAGCACACACATCCACTTTCTTCTCGCTGATCAAAAATCATAATAGGACCTTACGGAAACACTTAGAATCAATGTGCAAATCCAATGTAAAAAGATTAGGGTAGTACCAATTTTGTTAGCCACCCACATCACCATCTTTGATGTAACACAGAGAGTTGTTATTAACTGATAGAACCATCCTGAAAACTAGGAAGGCAAACCCATGAATGTCAAAACTTTGTAACAACACAGACTTTGTCTGTTTTTTATCAAAAGCAATCCAGTAAATAATTTCTTGAAAGACGCACCATTTGATAGGATGAACTGCTGACAAAGGAAAAAAAAGATTGCATGAACCTATGTTCATGACTAAACATCAATAGTCTCCATGAAGCAGAGCTAAACTCATCATATATATTTCCGACCTTACAAATTTTTTCTCTCCGTCAGTTTGGTGTTCATGCTGATACAGTAACTTGTTATATGCAGCTAACGCTCTCAGTAATAAGAAAACATTTTTCATATTAACTTCAACGTTAACCTTCATACCTTCATTTCTCGTTCTTGATATAAGTAACTAGTTTCTTGTGCTTATTGCTCAAGAACTAAATAAGAATACATATTTCTAATGACATTTTTGGTCCAAGTGAATATATTAGATGGTTTTATATTTTTCTAGATTTGCATATTATACACGTTTGGTCATCGTCACGTTACGTAATATATATGCACTAGAACACACCACACGATTTCTTATTAATAGAGGAAATTGATAAAGGAAAGGAAATAACAAGCAACACAACAACATCAACAACATAAAACAAGTGATGAGAAAATTCTGCAAAAGACAAGCACAATGATCCAAACTAGAACACAAAAGAAACCAGACATATCTTAAAGCTAGAGACCAAATGATATTAATCTCTTTCATGGAGACACCAAACCACCTCCTGAGCTCGGAATAGAACCGCCACCATTACCTCCAGCACCAGGAAAACCCATTGCACCGCCCAAACCACCAAACGCACCGGACCCACCAATAAGCGGTGTCCCGGATGGAAGCGGCAATGTCATACCGGTGCCACCACCTGGCATCCCCATGAATCCGCCTATTCCGGCAGCACCGCCTACAATGAAGTTCTTACTTTCGTCTAGAGGGACATCGACGGCAGGAGACTCAGCTTTGGTAGGAGAAGCAGCTCCTTGAAGAGGCATAGTCTGAGTCTGCTGCAAGTTGCGAGCACTTGCGTGACCCAAAAGCAACGTAGCTGCAGAGATCAGAAGCACCAGATTGATGAGTGATGAGAAACTCTTGGCCATTTTGTTGTGGATTTGAAAAAAAAAAGAAGTTGAGATGTTCAGTGTTTAGTTTGATGGCATGTACGCTTGGAATGGGATGGTTTATATAGAGGAGGAAAGTGGCAGAGTACAGTTGAGGATAATAACTTGGATTTAATTAAGAGACGTAAATTAAAGAAAACGAAACAGTTTAATGACTGTCATCTTTTATTGGAACATGAAATGTTAATGTGCATGCATGGGCTTCGTATCTCGAGACTTTGATCCGCTCAGTTGGGTTGTATTCGTTAACGACTTGTTAAAAGCTAACGATAACATAATAACAACGGGGTTTTAATATGTTGAACAAATCACTTTTATTTGTTTGACTTTCACATTAATTGTGACTCTAATTAAAGCTTCTTCTTAAACCAAGTTCCAAAACGGTCTGTTTGAATAGCAGAGCCTGAGCCAATCAAAGTTCTTAGCCTGAGCCAATCAAAGTTCTTAGCCTGAGCTTATCGCTTTCAATTGCCAATGCCACATTGTATAAACCACTTACTACTAAACACTGGTCAACTTTTCACCATCTTCTTCCAAGACAAAAGGTGTATGAAAAAAAAACATACTAATATGAAATGTTAAAGGTGAAAGAAAATGCAGAAGAAGAAAAACGTGAAAATGTGTCCATTGTAACAAAAACTGTTACACAAAGAAAGAATACATACATTATAACAAGAAAATAGAGATCAACAAAACTGTTATGCAGGATAACATTACCCGTAGCTCTTTAAAATGGTGAGTTTTATTCAGCAAAGTGAAATCATCGAGATCCAAGAGCCACAAGACATATAATATGACTTTTAGATTAAAACTAGTTTCATCCATCAATCTCAATCTGTATAGTCCTCCTCCATGCGTGAAGATTATGTTCAAACATTATTTTAATCTAGATTATATCTTACATGAAAAGACTTCATTCATGACAAACACTATCAGATGTGGTGGTTGACTTTCTTAGCCAGATAGAAAAGGACGCCTGCTCCTCCAATAAACAAGAAACCAAGAACCAAAATCCCAAAGAAAAATCCCACAACGCTCTCTAAAGGAACACGAACGATGCTCGCCATCACAATCCCTTGATTCCCGTCTGTGGCTAGAACCAGCGCCCCAAAACGTGAGATTTTCCCGTGTAGCTGGTTGTAGGAAACATCCAGGACCCTCAGTTTCATCTTGATCAGCTCGTGTGGAATGGTGCCAGTGAGAAGGTTATCGGACAGATCGATCCCGTGAAGTGACGTGAGATCGGCGAACCGTGGAGAGATGGTACCAGTCAGGTTCATGGACATGAGAAAGATATACTTGACTCCTTCCACGTCGCAGAGTATACCGAACCACTTGTCTTCACAAGGGTTGTTCCCTTTCCAAGTGTCAGCGAGTAACGGATGGTAGCCGAAATCACTCATTATCGCAAACAGAGTGCTGCTCTGTGAACTCGAAAGGGCCTTCGCCACAGAGAAAATGCAGAAGCACAAGACATAATAAAAGTACAAGCTCCTCATCAGTAATCCTGCACATAGTTGAATATAATAAGCATACAAATCAAATATAACATCTAACTAAAGCAGATATTAAAGATATGTATTCTATATCAGTTACCTATGTGTTCTCAATCTATATACAACAAGTATGGAGTTATTATGCAGTAAGTAAGACCTACCTATATAATACAAACCACCTTTTCTAATCATCCAACCGCCAAAAACAAGTGAAGATTAGAGTATTTGTCAACAACAAACAAAGCAGGATTATACGGTAATCATTTCGCCAGCTCAATCAAAAGCAAATACAATGGATCAGAAAACAACCTCGAGAACGAGTAGTAGAACGATTATAAGATGGAGACAGAGGCGGTGGTGGTGACACCGGAAGAAGAGACGGTAAATCGTTACAGTGAACTCCGATTGCATCAACTCGAGCTCTCTTAAAGAGCCGATCAGCTTCATTATGACCATCAATAGCAGTATTGTTTCCGTGGTGCGCTTGACACGGCGGGGGAGATTGATTATGCGGTGATCCTGGACGCCGTTGGTCATCCATTTGCGATCAGATCAGAACCCTAAATCGAAGATTTGATCAGAAACAGACAGAGAGAGAGAGAAGCAGAGTAGAGAGCAGCTTCGAGAATTGCTGAATAAAGAAAGAACATAGAGGGAAAATGTTTTAAACAAAAAAACCTATATATATTCGAAAAAGGAAACCTCACCGGTGAGTGGGGTGACCTATAACTGTTATTCAGGCCCGGCCCATTAAACTCTTGATATTTTATGGTGGCTCACTAGCTGCTGATGTATGAAAGAAGATGGAGGTTTATATCCTCTTGTTAATAACTGATAAATTCGAAGGTAAAGTCTGATATCTCAATTTAGTATTCACTGCTGTAGAAGCATTTCTAACTTGTCACAAAACAGAATTGAGTTGAAACAAGATGGGGGTTATATATCCTCTTGTTACTAACAGATAAGTTCGAAGGCAAGGTCTATAATTTTCAGAAACTGGGAAGTGAAAATAACTATCACAAAATAGAATTGGAATGAAGCAGCAGTGCATGATGAAGACGCAATGGCCCTACGTACACCTAAGAGGAAGTATGCTGGTGTTTCACTACTGGGATGTAACGGCAATGAAGGGACCACTTGGCCTAACCAAGTGGTGCACATGAACTTCCTCTGTTACTAGATAGATTGTGACACTAGAAAAAGGAAAATGGAAAATGGGGTGAGAGAGGCTCGAACTCTCGACCTCAGGATTACTCAGATAGCTATGAGTAATAATTGTTGGAGCAAAAAGACATGACCAATCCAACCATTTTGAAAACAGTGGGGGGGGGGGGATGAAAAAGAAAAGCACAACAAAGAAAGAACTAAAGATATGGTGCAAATCAGCTCCTACAACTCTCGGTGTTGAAGTTATCAACAAAAGATGATGTATTGTTAAAATAAATTTATAGGGTCAAAAGAAGATTCACCCTGTCAAGACGTGATCGAGACAGAGGCTAAGTTATACATCTCAAAGATATTAATATGTAAATGTTATATAGCTTGAGCGTTATAAGTTTAGCTTGAGCGTTATAAGTTTTTTTTCTTGTGTGCACATTACCTGATTACCATCTAACCATTTCTTTATCATCCCATAAGATATGCTCTCATGTTGTGGAAGATGATATGAAATCATTTTGTGAGAGAGATTTATGTTGTACTGAAAAATATCTCAAGTCTTGTTTTTATTTGATTTAGTAGTACTGTAGTAGTAATAACATGATTGATGAGGAGAACAATTTGTGTGTTGTTACTCTTGTCTCTCACTAAACTCCATTGGCTAAAAGAAAAGCCACGTCAGAAAACACAATGACAACACACCTACCTACATACACCTTTCACAGCGTTCAATCTCGACCCTTGACTGTTGAAGATTTCGATATTTTACTTTTGGAAATCGCTTTCCTTATTAGATCATCAAAAAATATAATTTAAGATATTATATCCACGTCATCATAAAAGGTCTGAACACCACTCGAGAAAAGTCATCAATTAAAAAGAGTACAAAAGGAAGAGAATCGTGTCTGTGTGTCTCTCTTCTCTAGAGGATCTTAATTCTTCTTCTTCTGCAGAGATGTACACTTCTACGATCTATCTTTTACTGATTCGAGATTCGTTTTTTTTTTCTTTCATTTCGTTCACATAGGTGTGATTGATTGATCATCGTTTGTGTTTTTATTTTTTTCAGTTTGGATTTGTGATTCTGCACGATCATGGGGAGGAAGATGCTTGATGATGGAGAGGTTGACAAGGCGGTGGGGGCGGAGGAGACTCACTATGATTTTGATTTGTTTGTAATAGGCGCAGGGAGCGGCGGGGTTCGTGCAGCTAGGTTTTCCGCTAATCATGGCGCTAAGGTCATTTTCAATAGTAACACTGATAACATTTTTCTTTTGATGTTGTTGTTGTCAACAATAATCCCTAATTATATTTTGATATGGATGTTGTTGTAAATTAATAGGTTGGTATCTGTGAGCTTCCCTTTCACCCTATTAGCTCTGAGGAGATTGGTGGTGTTGGTGGAACGTAAGTGACATTTGCTGCTATTCACTTCTTCTTGTTTATTTTATTTTTTTGTCATAAAGATGACATCCTTTGAATCTTTATACAATATGTAATTGTGCGCTTGTCTATGTTTCACACTTTTGCTGTGAATTTCAGGTGTGTTATTCGTGGCTGTGTTCCCAAAAAGATTCTTGTCTATGGTGCTACTTATGGTGGTGAACTTGAGGTATTAAAAATATCCGATTTTTTTTTCTTTTTCTTTTTTTTTTTGGCTCCTTTTGTCCTCTTCATTTCAATGCATTTCTTTTAGCTGCAAGAGAAACGTTCTTGCCCGAAACATTATGTGCAGACTTGTTTTGCTGTTTCCAAGTTATCTTTTGGGCTATTATATATTGGTTTGTTGATGACATATGTTTGTGGTTATTATATTCTATCAGGATGCTAAAAACTATGGGTGGGAAATCAATGAGAATGTGGACTTCACCTGGAAGAAGCTTCTGCAAAAGAAGGTAAGGCCACCGGAATTGCTACACTGTCTTATGTATTCTAATGTATTCATTTCATTATGCACTTGCACTAGGGGCGGGCGAGTGACTTTTAGGGTTAACTTTTCTGGATGGATTGGTGGTAACAGCAGTATTAACCTCTCTTTATTTGTTGCAGACTGATGAGATATTGAGGCTGAACAATATTTACAAGCGGTTGTTGTCGAATGCTGCTGTGAAGTTGTATGAAGGTGAAGGAAGAATCGTTGGTCCCAACGAAGTTGAGGTGAGACAGATCGATGGTACCAAAATTAGTTACACCGCCAAGCACATTTTGATTGCCACTGGCAGTCGGGCACAAAAGCCCAATATTCCTGGACATGTGAGTTTTTGTTCTTTCTCTTTTCTTTTCTACAATAGCAACCGAGTGTTGAATACACTACAGAACATCTGTATGTTTAAGGAGATTTTTTGATTGTTGTACCTACTGTTATTTACAGGAGCTGGCAATTACATCTGATGAAGCTTTAAGCTTGGAAGAGTTTCCTAAGCGTGCTGTAGTGCTTGGAGGAGGGTAATGTTTTCATCCTCAATGTTCTCATCCTTATCTGCCAGACGTATCACTGTTTCAATCCCTGTTTCTGTTTGTCTTTTTTATTTAGGTACATTGCTGTGGAGTTTGCATCAATATGGCGTGGAATGGGTGGTACAGTGGATTTATTCTTCAGGAAGGAACTTCCACTAAGGTGCGCCATAAAGCTTCTGTTTTCTTTTTGGGTCTCTTGCAATCTCTCTAGAGGGAAAATACAGTCGTTATTATTCTGAGTTTTACTTCCATAGGGGCTTTGATGATGAAATGAGAGCACTAGTGGCTAGAAATCTTGAAGGAAGGGGTGTTAATCTGCATCCCCAAACAAGTTTGACTCAGGTATCTGAGTATGATTGTTACTTTTCATGTCTCAATTTTCTATTTACAGTTCTCTGAACTCGTTTCATCAGTTCATCCTTCACTGAACATACTGTATCTTTCAATTTAGCTGATAAAAACAGACGACGGGATAAAAGTAATCTCGTCTCACGGGGAAGAATTCATGGCGGATGTTGTACTATTTGCTACTGGTAACTTTTCTGTCTATCTATAGTTGTGAGATTCTCATTTCAGACTAGTAATTTTCTTGTTCCTGCATACTCCATGGAGCCTTTTCCTAAGGATGTATCTTTTTTGTCTATATCTGCAACAGGCAGGAATCCTAACACCAAGCGATTGAACTTAGAAGCTGTTGGTGTTGAACTTGATCAGGCTGGGGCTGTGAAGGTTGTAACCAGTTTCCTATTGTGTTATTCTTTAAGAAAACTGTTCCTCTACGTTATAAGGAAAAGAACTATACTCTTGCAGCTACTAATTCAGTAAATTATCCTCAGGTTGATGAGTACTCACGCACTAATATACCTAGCATATGGGCTGTGGGAGATGCTACAAACCGGATTAACCTTACACCTGTTGCGTTAATGGAGGCCACCTGCTTTGCGGTTTGTGCTTCTAATCTCGCACTTATAATTTTGCTACACAAACCCTTTAGGAGTTACTCACACCACCAATATTTCTTTCAGCTTTTGTGTTTGGGATTTTCTATTTATATAATCCATTTGTTAAGTGGGATTTGTTTTGATGCTTGCAGAACACTGTTTTTGGTGAGAAACCTACTAAAGCAGACTACAGCAATGTAGCCTGTGCTGTGTTTTGGTAAGCCCTCTGTCCTATACTTTGTGTGTGTCATATTTCAGACACTAGTTGTTGGCTTAAAGTATGTGTGTTGTATACCAAAATAATCTCTGTGTTTTCTGCACTATCTGCTCTCTATATTTGAATATTGAACTTTGGGAAAAACTGAAAAGTATTAACAAATATCTCTCTCATTTTGGCATATGTGTTCACAGTGATGCCAAACCAGTCTGAAGCTTCCATAAAGTTTTTTTATTTACATTTTTTTCTTGTCTTTCAGCATACCTCCATTAGCTGTGGTGGGTCTCAGTGAAGAAGAGGCAGTAGAAAAAGCGACTGGAGATATTCTGGTTTTCACCTCAGGCTTTAATCCTATGAAGAACACCATTTCTGGGTATGCAAGCATTTAAAGCTCTATCTGACTCATAGAAGAATCCATTAAATCGGATTGATTTCTTTTTTTACAATCTTCTCTTTGGTTTTCAACGTTCTTGCACATGAACACTCTTTTGAGGACTCTACTCTCCTCTCCTCTTCGATCTAATCACATTTTTTCTTTGTTTGGTAGACGCCAGGAAAGGTCATTGATGAAGCTAATAGTTGATGAGCAGACTGATAAGGTTATTGGAGCGTCCATGTGCGGTCCAGATGCAGCTGAGATCATGCAGGCAAGTTTTCCTATATTTATAGCCTCTACTGTGCCTTGCAAAGATTTTGAAGCTTGTGAATTGATTAGACTTTGATCCAGTGGAGTCTCATACTCTTTTTTTAATATCTTGTGTTGCTCAATTCTAGGGGATTGCAATTGCGCTCAAGTGTGGAGCAACCAAAGCACAATTTGACAGCACGGTCAGTAGAATAAAAAACAATTTTCACTTTCACCAGTTCGATGTTTTTGTTCTATCTAAAGATTAAATTTAACATTGTGAACAAATTACAGGTTGGGATACATCCGTCTTCTGCAGAGGAATTCGTGACAATGCGCACTGTGACCAGACGCATTGCCTACGAAGCCAAACCCAAGACCAGTCTATGAACCGCCAAAATTTAAAAAGACAGTTTGCATAAAACACTTTAGTTTGATCAGAGAGTCGGACAGAAACATGAGTTTTCCTCATACTTTTGTCCCCAATAAATGATTTGTTGTTTGATGTAGACCTTTCTTTATCACCAATTATCTGCATCATCTTTGAATAAAGAAATTCTACCCTTGAACTGGTTTGTTAAGTTTTGTTTGTAGTTGCATTTAGTGAAATAAGAACCGTGTCATGCTAAATTGAATCAAAACAGGATGCTACAAGTGTTCTTGGGATAGAGGCATGGTTTCTATGCTCCAAGTATCAGATTTGTTAGATTCATTGTTGAGAAGAAAACGCTAATCTCATTCTCAAAATCCAAGTTTCAATGAGTCTTCAAGACACTTTTTACTGTTTTACACTTTTACATATGGAGATTCTCCGTGTGACAAAAAAAAAAAAAAGAGCATATGGAGATTCTCCAAAAAATGGTTTATACAATTCTCCAACTGGTTATAGATTTTGCTTGAATCCTTGCAACATTCATGTCATCTTCAGAAAATTTTATGAACGGAAATTCGAGTGTGCAGCAGATTCTAGCAATAGAGTGTCTGTGAATTCTTAAGAAGTTGCAATAATATATGTTCATATTCAATGATCGAAAGCTCTTATTACATAAAAAGTGTCCAAATCGATCTTTATTATTAATAGGACTGAGACTCACATGTATGTAAAGAAGAAAACAATAATAAAATCAAGAATGAAACCTTATTGCAACAATATACAGATAAACAAATCAACTGGTTTGGCCACAAAAAGTGTCAACCTTCTCTTGAAACATTCAAAATAATACTGGTTTAATGCAGCCAGTTGAAAAACACGGCTTGATACACACAAAAAAGATGTAAACGATCGATCTGAAGATTCACTTGACGTTTTGTATATTTATGTCTTAATCGAGCTTCACGTTTGAGTATAGGAGCGTGTCCTTGGTCAAAGGCATGTACATAAGGAAGTACACCTGCAAAAGCAAGCACGGATGAGAATCTGCTTTGGTAGTTAGTTCACTGATAGAAGATGAGGAGTTAATTACCCCAAGGATAGTTGCAATGAGAAGGATTATTCCAGTTAACCATGCAAGCGTCAGCCTAACGAGTATAACTTGAGCGATAATGGCTGCACTTGGAATTCCCTCTACCTCAGCCATAGACCTTGCAGATGAACGAGAAGAAGACTCAACGCTCAGCAGATTAGCTGATTCTTGATTTACTCTCTCATCAAGGACGATCACTCCAACAATTTGGCCTGCAACAAGCCCAAACATTTCTTAGCTTTACATCCAAAAAAGTCTTAAATTACTTTTCTTTTTGAAAAATGAGTTTATAAACCCACCTCTGTGAGACGTCTCCAACATATCAAATAGCTTAGATAGTGTGGCAAGCAATACATCCATCCCTTGCTTAGCCATACCTTGCCCATACTCCTCTGCTAAAACCTGTAATTTGCCATTATATTATACACATTGACAAGCTTTTGCAAAAATGGAATAACAAGATGATATAGCATAGTCATTTTTAGTGAACGTTCTTACATTAATACCGACAAAGCGTCCAACCGTTAGTTCAGCAGGTCTCTCAATACCATGAGATAAATCCCCATGAAGGTTGACTACTCCTCTGATATTATTATATAGATCCAAAAGGTTCAATGCAAATTTCCTCTCTGCTTCCTGCTCATGGTAAACAAAAGTCAAAAGCCTTCTTCAAAAACGGAAGTTACAATATATACAAGCAGTTCATGGAAACTAAGAACATCACCTTTTCCAAATGGAACTCCACATTAGCACCATCAGCCAGAGGGATACTCAGCAATCCAGCCAATGGTTCAGCAGAGTCAGTAACATACGACCCACCCAACCAAGATGCCTACGGATAAAATACAGTCACCCATTAACTAGTGAGCATAGTAAAACGAAAAAAGGTAAGCAAAGAGTGTTATCCAATAAGAATGAAAGATAATGTAAACTTACAAACTCATTCATGTCTTTGTCAGTCACATGAGATGAGGGTTCGTTGACAGACACAACAGCAACTCCACTTCCTGAAGATTTTTTTAGAAAGCTTAACGTAATATATACAAAGCAAGAATTGGAAACTGGTCACGCTTATGAGATAGATGCTTGTGCTGTTCAAGCTATCACGGAACCTGGAAGTTCAATATCAGCATTGTAAGAATCAGAACTGATACTGCCTCTTATGGAATCGCCCAAGAAAGAATGACTAGTGTAGGCTTCCACAAGCGCATCTGCAAGTAAAGTAAAAAAAACTTAAGAAATAAATTAAAAAAAAAGTTGGTTCATGTCAGAAAAGTAAAGCTTTTTCCTTTTTGCATGCATACCATGAGCTCCGGCGATTTCTAGCACAAAAGCAGCACGAGGCCTCTCAAACGGATTGGGCTTTAGAATCTTGTTCAGCTATATACAACAAAATCAGATGATCAAGTAACAGGATTTTTTAACAAACAAAAATAATAAAAAAAAAAAAGCGAACATTAGTAGAAGGATGAAGAAACCTTGGAGGAGCCATGGGCAGTCAAAGTAGATGGAGGTGCAAAACCCAACAAGGCAGATACTGATGCAGATACCTCAGAGAGCGACATGGGAAGCGCCTGTTGTGGATTTCATTTCAAAGTAAATTTAATCAACAACTAATTTGATTCTAAGCCCCGAAGAACACTCAAAAATAATTCATTCTTAAGTAAGAAACAACACAAGAGAGAATCTTTCTTGTGATCGCCAATCAAGAGGAACCAAAAAAAAAACCACAACTAATGGATCCTTATGGTATTGCTTAAACGGAATCGTGTCTCTGCCTACTACATTCGCGATCTTAAATGATATATAAATATATAACAAAGACCAAAATGATTACCTCGGCTGATGGTGGACGAAGAAATTGGTTGTTGGATCCATCAATGAAGAAAACAGAAGAGGTAGCTTCTCCCTATAAAAGAAACATGGATCCAAATTCAAAAAGAGAAATTAGATCCAAAAGTCCATCATCATACAAGCAAAAATCCGATTAGAAGAAGGAAACGAACCCTGGAATTAACGGTGAGAAGCAATGAGACGACGAATATGCAGAAAGCTTTCATCTTCACAAAAAAAAAAAAACAAGAAGTCGACGTGCAGAGAGAGAGAGAGAGAGATCGGAGTTTATCTATCTATGTATCTGGCGAGATGTTTTTAATGGTGGTAAGACACAACATGATTGTCGTTTTCAATATTTGTCCAAATATCGGTCAACTCTGGTACTTTTCGGTTTATTTTTGTTTCCCGGTTTTTTAATTTTAATTTCTTGGTTTACTACTTATCTGATAAGTACTACTATATAATTTTAACTAGATGTTTTTTTTATAAATGATCTGTTCTAACGATTTCTTCCTGAATTTCGATTTCAATTCCGGATTTGGGTGGGTTATTCGGTACAATTAATATCCGTGTTCAACGGTTTAATTTGAAAATTGATCTTTTAGTTTCGGTCCCATTTTAAATCTCTTTCCTCAGCGAGTTCGAGCCCAGCACCTGACTCTATCTAGAGGTCAAATCACAAAACTGGTTTGTTTTTTAGAGGACAGTCATATATAATAATCATCTACTCTAAAGCCAACTCCGAGGTTTATCTTCTTATTACAACTTCCTTGTGTGTTCTGTTTTCATGTTTCATATATCAAGTTCTTCCTGACTTTGGATTTCCGATTAGGAAGATAATACATATGTGGAAGAGAGTCAATGATGCCATTACTAGACGAGATGAAAGTAACTCAAAGTGGCCCTCTTCTGCCTCCTTGTGTGGAAGGTAATGTGGGTACTGCTGTTGAGAAGATAGTAACCAAATAGTTCACAGCTCAAGAGTGTCGTATTAATGACACAGAGAACGCGGGAATCAAACCACTCGGGAGTATATGATCGTTATGGAATGCTCAAATGTAATATAAGAGTATCATGGTCCAAGAAACATAAGTTAACAAGCACTGCATGTATTGTTAGAAATCACTTGAGAGAGGTTTTTGTTACATAGTACAAGAGCCTTTACCTTCATTGAATACATAAAAGAAGGCTAGCGTTTCGATTGACTGCTAGGCTCGTAAACTAAGTGTAGTTCTGAGAATAGAGGTATCGTTGTTTTAGATAGACTCTAAATCCCCGTCATATGTCTAGGTGATCTAACATTCAACAACTTATGCATGCGTTAACCACTCTCAAGCAAGCATTAAGCACAAATCACACAGCGACTTCACAAACCTTATTAAGAACCATAAGTTAATGCATGCATGAGTCCATTCATTAGAGTATTACTTTTATATGATTAATCAATAGAATGAATAAAGAAACCTAAGCCCAAAGTCCTAAAACCAAGTCATCATACCACATGAAGTCCAAACTCTCATCAGAAACTTGATCGATTAGCATGCGTTAGGCCCAAACAAGAAACGTCCACCAGAGATCTCCAACCTCGTCTGAAACATACGTGTAAACTTATCTTCTGACAAAAAAAAATCTAAGAAGAGAAGCATTAAACATAAATCATGAAGTCATTTAACAGATCCGAGAGTTTTCACAATAAAAAGTCCATAAAGCAAGGCTCATGAGCATCCCAACTAGTCAACTACACATAAAAATCAAAAGAAATATGGAGATAATAGTTACTAGGAATAGTTATTGAAATAAACGCGGATGATATAAATAAGATAACATCCAATAGCACGTATATGAAAATAATTCATGGAGATTCTAATGGTATTTATAGAAATGCTGATTGAGAGGCATGAGAATCTTGGAAGTTTATGTGTCCTTGTGTTGAGAAATGTGAAAATTTTGGAATTAATTTGTCATTGTGCTGTCAAATTTTGTCATGACAGATTAAGAAATTTGAGAAATCTTTAAGTTACTTTGTCATTGAATTGTCAAATCCTATAGTTTTGTAGGTGTTAGAGTTATTATCTAATTTTTCTGAATAAGTCGTTGTGTTTTAACATGTAGTTTTGGGCATCTTACGACATTCTCAGTGAAGAGTTCTTAATAGTTCCTCAATTAGTATAAAACAATAGAAAAAGGAAATGAAAAGAGAGAAATGCAAATATGAAAGAAAGAGGCAGGAGAAGTTTCTGAAAAAAGAGACTTTCACAAAGTGTTGAAAGACTGTTTTAGTAAGTGTTTTCTACTTAATGGTTCAACTATTTTTTGAATAATTTAAGTTCAGTATTTCTTCTTATTTTCTTTGAGAAATTTTTGAAAGTTTCTCACCACTGCAAATGTTCTTAGATCAAATATATGTAAATGATGGTTTTGGTGAATATATAGTGGTAATAAGGTAAATGTATAATACGTTTTTCTGATCGTATGTATTGAGTGAGTTCAAAATTTAAAAAATTATGAACTTACGTATGATATGATTTAATTCGTAACACTTTTATGATATTTATTCCTGACAACATAGTCCAAAATTATTTTTGTTATCTCTTATTATGGTATTAATTATGTATTTTAATTTTTATTGTTGATATGTCTTTTAAATATATGTTATATTGCATTTTAGGGTTTCATCAATTGGACTTTAAATTAGTTGGAGAAAAAGACAATTTTTTGTGCATGTAATAAAACATGTTAAATTTGTATGATCACTATATGTGAAAAAATCACCATTAAATATTTAAATAGTAAAAGAAAAAAATTCATCTATTTGTAAAATTGAAATATTTTCACATTTATCATATTTAAAATAAGGAAATAATATAATTTAAAAGACAAATGGAGGTAGTGTTCTTGACATATGATTGTTATTTTCTTTTTCTTTTTGTAAAACTACATTCTCTTTATATAACTGGTGAACTTATTTTTTATTTTTGTAAAAGACTAAGTAGATTTTCAAATTCTTGGACAAAAGATTATTATTTCTTTTCATTTTTCTAAAACTACAGTTTTTCTTCTTCTAAAACTACAGTTTCTTATTATATAACCGATAAACTAAGTGTCATCGTTTACTGAATAAAATTATTGTGTATTTTTAACCCACAAAGAAAAATCTTGTATTTAAGAAAAAAAATCAATCAGTTATCAATTTATCATCACCATAAGTTGATGTAGGACTGGTATTTACCCAAAAACCGAAAAACCAAAAAAAAAATTGACATCAAAACCAAACTGAAATTCAAAAATATTTAAATAGTTTAAAAAAATCTGAAAACCGAACCTAAACCCAAAATTCTGAAAGATGATTATATATTTTAAAATATTAAGTTATTAACTATATTTGGTTTAGAAATAACAGAATACTTATAACTACAATCTAACGGAATATTTATATTTAAAATATCTAATAGTAGAATTATTCAAATAACATTATATTTTATTTGAAATCAAATATCCGATATTATAGTCAAATATTTCAAACTACCAAATATTTTATCCAAAATTATATAAAACTGGAACCAAACAAAACCGAACCTAGTTCTATAATATACGAGTGATTCTTATATATCTATCCAAAAGAACCAAAAAAATCAAAACCAAACTGAATCTTATAATATCTGAGTGGTTCACATATATATATATCCAAAAGAACCAAAAAAAATCCAAAAACTGAATGCCTTAAGCTACGAATCATCGTTGATTTTGAATCCGAAAAAAAAAATTCTAAAAATAATCTTGAAAAAAACTTCTCACTGATGCAATTTTATGCACACAAACGACATGAATCAGTTTAATTGTACAGTAAAAAATAGTAGATTGTTTTCAAAAAGTTGTATCTGAACCACACGTTAGTAGTTAGGTGGTACAGGACGTCTCGCAATGACTCTAAAAGAAATGGATTTGAATCAGTTATCTTCAAATTATCCTAAAGTGTGGTCAAGCGACATGATATCTAATTTGGATTACGAACAACTAAGTTTGATTGGCGCCAGTAATCAGATACCGAAAATTAGTCGGTTGGATTTCGATCCGCAAGATATCCCGGGTGAAAAAAAAGAATGTTGTATCTGGTGATAAATTTCGAGTAAACAATGACAAACGACTAGCTAATCAAGCTAGCCAAGTTCCACATTTCAATTAGTTTGGTTGGTAATCTTCGTAACCAATTGAATTGTGATATATAAATTTAACATTCACATATCTCCTATACTAAAAAAAGACTTTTGGCTTCATTTGAATAAAACCGACTTTTCTATAGAAAAAATGACAGAACTTGTCACTGCAGCGTGGTGCCACACTGCTACCGTCGCCCACTTCCGCCATCTATAATGGTCCTTCAGTTGTTTTACTCTTTTTTTGTTCAACTCAGTTGTTTTACTCATGAAGCAAGATTTTGTCATTCATCCACATATGTTCAGTGTCTCGTTATGTTCAAGTGTTAATTGGGTCAGTTCAGACCCAAAAACATATATGACTACTTGGTGGTTTAGGTATGGGCCCAATACCAATGTTCTAGTTGTTGTACCTATTAATTATTATTATGTCTTCTAATTCTTAATACCAACATAAATTAGATATTGATCTATCCCACCATAGGCTAATAGCACTGATCGCCCAACATAGCTCCAGTAAATAATTTGTAAATTTTGGTAGATATGGAAACATTTATACTAGTTCTACAAAATATTTTCTTGTATAAATAAAACCGAAATTATCCTTAAAATAAAAAAAAGTAGCATTGCATCCTCGTGAATATGCAATAAATTAAAAGGAGCTTAATTATACATTTTAAAACTCCAAAGAACGTCAGAAATGCATGCTTTTTTGGAGATGCTACGTACCCAGCTGATCCTAAGATTACCGTGACTCCTGTCACAATCAAGCCTCAACTTTCTTCCTCCATTGTTATTTTATTTTGTGTTTATCTTTATATTATCTATCAACTCATCAAATCTGTTCAGAAAAAAAAACTGATTACCACATTATCTGATTTGATTATAAAATAACTAAGATATTTTATATGATTATGTCTAAGATATTTTATATGATTTATAAACTCTAACAAATGTACATTTATATGAATTCAAACTCTCTTAAATTTTGACAAAAAGCTCTCTTAAGTGATTTATTAACTCTTATAGATGAATTTTGTAAACCCTTATAAATTATTAATTTTTATATTTTATATAGAATATTTTTTCATTAAGTTAAGTGTAATAGTATTTTTATTTAGTCTTATAAATAATTTATAAACCCTGAAATAATGTTAGCTTTATGATAATTAATAAAATGGTTAATAATTTTGTAAAATATATAATGATTTAAAAAGCTTTTGTAATTTTTTTAAACTATTAAGTTACTAAGTTCTCTGTAAAACAATTTTTATACTCTTACAAAAAATTTATACACTCTCGTAATAATATTAGTTTTCTTACGTTTTAAGATTATTTAAAAAAAAATCTAACTTTAGATATATGTTATTTTATTTTATTTTATTTTATTGTTCATCTTAATTATTCAATACCTCGGTTAACTAAATCATATCTCAGTTCTTATATTTTTTATGTATTATATATATTTTATGCTAGATCTTGATCCGTGCATCTTTGCGGGTATTTATTTTTATCTTTTATATAAGTAAATATTATTTAAATGTTTGTTGATTTATATTTTAAATATTTATCATATTTTCAATTTTGTACAAACACAACCGTTAAATAATTTATGTGCTGTAAAAAATAGTGACTCGTACCCGCTACTAAACTTTTGACAAATTAATATTGACCTATTGATATGTTTGAATAATATTTTTTTAACATGAAATTGTATTCTAGATGTAATAAGAATTTAAATATTTTGATCAGATATGGACCATATAATAAGATTTAGTATGTTAGAAAAAGAATATTTGGTTATAAACACTAAACTTTGTTTTACAAGTAATTCAAAAATATTTAAATTTCAGTATTAAATTTTTTGGTTGAAAATTATTAATTGTAACCGAAATGGTTAACATATATTTTAGAATTTTTAATATATATAATTTTAGGTGAGATTTAATTATATTAAAAATAATATTCAGTTACAAATATTTCCTATTATTCTATAAGTAGTTTAAATATATTTAAATTTTAGCATATATAGATTTTATTGTTCAAAATAATTAATGGTGAGTTAAACATATATTTTAGGAATATTCATAATATTTTTAATATCGAATTTAAAATTGAATTTTGTTCAAAATAATTAGTGGTAACATTATCCAATTTTAGTATTGTTAAAATTGTTTTAAATTTTAATATTCCTAAAAATTAACTATTTTTAAGAAATATATTAAGCACGAAAATTAAGCTAAATATGATTTAGAAAATAGTTTAATAAATAGAAAAGGACAATAATTACTTAAAGATATGTTAATTTAATTATTTCAATGGCGTACCATTGAATATGGGTATTTTTGTTTTAATAGTATAGATATACACAAGAAAATAATGGTATTGATATAAAACATAGAAAAAATCACTATATCTGACTTGTATGACAATTTTTGTTTGTTTTAGTATTGTTTATGTATTCCAGAAAACATAGTTTTACTAGATGATACCAGATACCTTTGAATAAAAGCTTATAAAAAATTATATTTATAAAGATATACTGATAAAAAAAATTCTCCCATTTCATATCCAAATTAGATATTATAAGTATATTAATTTAGTACTAAGTAGCTGAGAAACCTTTCTATATTAATGTAAACGTCGGTTATTAGACCAAATTATATGTACAATTTATAAAGAAGCAAAGAGTGACTAACGGTGGATTAACCCAAAAATATTTGTTGTTATTACACCAACCATACGTTTTATGTATGGGAATAATATTTTTTTGGTTGTATATTATACATTAAATTAAAAGAAAAAAGTGAAAGTAACAAAGGAAAAAAGGGAGGAAAGGTGACAGAAAAGTCGTCATTAAAAATAAAAGGAAATAAAAGAGAATATAAGACTTTTTGTTTATAACATTTTATTTAAACATTTTACAACTGTTATAAAGCAAAAAAGTGATGCATAGTTAAAATATGTCGGTAATGATTGTTCATTGTACAAATATGTAACCGTTTATCTTTTTTTTTGGTAAAAATATATAACCGTTTATCTATTATCGTATTTATAACAATTTACATATTTTATATAAATTATATGTTAATTGTATATTTTCTGTTCATAAAATTAAGTAAAAATTATTTTGAGTTTGTTTGATTATAATTCAAATCTACATCTAAAAGTTTATATACATAAAAAGTGCCCCACATGTTATGTAGGCAGTGAAAACGTTTACATGATTTCAAACAATATACACTTTGAATTATTTTTAAGATAAAAATAAAATATAAAATTACCACAGAAACACAATATGATGAGAATATTGTTTTGCAGCTTACATCATAGTGTAAATTTTTAAACATACATAAATATATCTAACTTCTTGGTTTTCTGAGAATAAGTTATTTCTGGTTTTAAAATGTATGATAAACATACATTGATATATTACTAATTTGAGCATCTGTAATTTTAATACTGAAAGGCCATATTGAGTATACAATAAAGAAAGTTCAAGAAAGGAAAATATAAAAGGGCTTATTGGATGGACAAGACTTAGGTTCACCTCTTGTGGTGAACCTTTAAATTCACCACTCTCTTTAAAACTAATCAAAATACTATGTAAATAATTGAATAAAAATATCAAATTGTTAAAAAAAATAGTTAAAAAGAAAAATAAAATCAATTTTAGTGATGCTAACTAAACCCTAAACCCTAAATCATAAATTCTAAACCCAAATATATACCATTAACCCAAATTTTATACCCTAAACCCAAATTTTATACCCTAAACTCAAATTTTATACCCTAAACTCAAATTCTGAACCCTAAATTCAGATTCTGAACCTTAAACCCAAACCATAAACCTTAAATCCAAACCATATACTCCAAATCGATCATATATCCTATACCGTAAACCCAAATCCTATATCCTAAACTCAAACCGTATACCTTAAACCTAAATTCTAGACCTTAAACCCAAATCCTAAACTTAAGGATTTGAATTTTGGATTTACGATTTGGGTTTAGGGTATATGGTTTAGGTTTAGGGTATTAAAATATTTTGAAATAAATTATGAAATTTATTTCTACTAAATATATTTTGATAATTTATTATTTGATCAAATATACAAAAAATATATAACATTAAAAGTGATTTTCAAATAATGAATTTATTCTTTTTGAAATTTTATGATTTTCTTCCTTTTAAAGTGAAATAAAATAAAAATAAAAGTTCCAGATACCATCTTAGGAGTTGATATTTTTTATCTTTAAATTATAAATATATCTTTCAAAATCAAAAAAAAAATCTTATTTGATGAATTATATTGAAAAAATCTTTATTTTCTAATAAAGTTGAAGTTTGAAGTGTCTATACAAATGACAAATTTAATAAGATTGGATTTCAAATAATATTTATAAACGATAAAAACAATAAGAGGGTATTCAAGAAAAAAAACTTAAATCTTTTCAAATACCTGATTCAATAAATTCCCTTTACAGAAACAAAAGTATATTGCAAATATATAATACCTGGTAAGTTCTTCTCATTTTTCAAGTTATAAGGATTTATAGAACGAAAACAATATTTTTATCAAATGTGGGGATAAATAATAAGTTACAAAAAAAAAGAATCTTCATTTCTATTATTTTGTTTTTTCATTCATAATGTTTTAAAGGTTACCAATTTTTCCTACGCACGTGGCTTAACTATATGATGGAAGTGTAATGGCATCCAAGAAAAACAAAATTTCAGTGATTAAAATACTATTTGAACCATCTTCTTACGTTTTATACAACCTTGTCCTTATTAAAATTCACATGTCTGACGACAGAAAATAAAATAAACAAAATTCACATGTCGCCACAAACACACACACACAATAATAGCATAGGTCATTTTCGCGAAAATGGAAAAGAAAAAATAATATTCTGGACAACAAATAACATAAGTAATTCAATCTGAACTGATATAAATAAAAAGAGGAGACGCGTATAGAGATTTGATTAAGTTCACGAAAAAGCGGTAGAAAAGAAGAGCGGTTTGGCTTGCTTGTGAACTCTGGAACTTATCACAACTCTTTAATGGTTCCAAAGATAGAGAGGTGATGCATGTGTGTTTCACATTACTCCTTTTTCTTTATTCTGTGGCTCCAGTCATTTTTACGTTTACGAAAAATAAGAGAAATAAATATATAGATAGTATTTATTACACAACAATATATGATTTTGAATATTCAATAATTTGTCATTTGACTCAATCTCATTTTCGGTAATTAGTTGAACTTGATCCCAATTTTGAAATTTGCTTTGATAGAAAATATGTTTGAATAGGTCTCCAAATTTAGAAATAATCACACGAAAGGCCAGTAAAAATTCATAACATATTTATTTTAGTTTTTAGAACTGAAATTAAAAAATATATATGAAATAACTGATTATTTTGTAACCATACGAGAGTTTTTTAATAGTGGTAATTTTAATTTCTTAACACATAACAAGAAAAGCCAAGATCCAGATTTTGTTATTGGTTAATGTACTTAGTTAATTAATAAACAGGTTAGATTAAAAATAGGTTAGTTTTTTTGGTAAAAAAAAAGGTTAGTTTATTTTTGAAAAAGACTTAAAAAAGGTTGGTTAGGGGGAAATAATGTAATATAATATGCTTTATTAAGAACGATGATTTACCTTATGCTATAATATTACTTAGGACTACCACATATGTACATTGTTCGGTTTTCTAAGGTTACTAATTAAGAAAAAAACTTATCGCATCTTTGAAGATACAGGACAACGATAGTACAGATTATGTATCTAACTGAGTGAACTAAATTATTTTCAAATGATTTGTTGAAATGATTTGTTGAAGATCCACCCTCTATTAAATATGCATTAATGATTCTTAAGTTTCTCTTATACAAACAAATCAATGAGAATACACGTACATTAATATAGGATTTTAATACCTCTTGCTATACCATTTGTACGCATATGTAGGTCCACTCTCTTTGTATTATGTATATATATGCGTGTGTATATATATGAGAGCTTGGTAGGGGTTGCTCAACCGTGACGTCTCAATACACATATTTCTTGTCCATCTTCTGCTACTTTTGCATGTCTTCTATATACACCTCTCGTAAACCCTAGTAAATCATACAAGGTAATTCTTTTATTTCATCATTCACTTGTTTCTCATAACTCAGCTTGATAAAATTCTATGTATAAAGACATATATGCATACGCATATGGTGGAATATGTATCATGCCTAGGTTTTTATGTACGTCTGATCCAATTCCAAAACAACTATGGAGACATACATGTATATGCATAACTACGTGAGGTTTTTGTTTCACATATATGTTTTCAACTGACTGCGACGCTCATGGATTGTTGTTATATCAGGCCAAGGAGCTTTGTGATCAAGTACGAAGCAATGGATAAAGATTACTCGGTATGTACGTTTTCTCCATATCTTACTAATTTATTTCTTCGCCTATATATATGTCTATATATGTAAACAATACGGGTTTTTTCAGGCACCGAACTTTTTAGGTGAGTCCTCAGGCGGTAACGACGATAACAACTCCGGTATGATAGACTATATGTTCAACAGAAACCTTCAGCAACAAAAGCAATCGATGCCGCAGCAGCATCAACTGTCCCCTTCAGGCTTTGGAGCAACACCTGCTTTTGATAAAATGAGCTTCGCAGACGTGATGCAGTTTGCGGACTTTGGTCCGAAACTGGCGTTGAACCAGACCGGAAACCAAGAAAATCAAGAAACGGGGATGGACCCGGTATATTTTTTGAAGTTTCCAGTCTTGAATGATAAGATAGAGGACCATAACCAAACCCATAATCTCATGTCTCAAGAAGGAGGTGAGTGCGAAGGAAACATAGGCAACGTGTTTCTTGAAGAAAAGGAGAATCAAGACGTGGAAAACGATAACAACTCGGTGCAACTCCGTTTTATTGGAGGAGAAGAAGAAGAAGAGAGAGAGAACAAAAATGATACGACAAAGGAGGTGAAGAGCAAGAGGAAGAGAGCAAGAACAAGCAAAACCAGTGAAGAAGTAGAAAGCCAACGTATGACTCATATCGCAGTCGAGAGGAACCGTAGAAAGCAAATGAACGAGCATCTTCGTGTTCTCAGGTCTCTTATGCCTGGATCCTACGTTCAAAGGGTATGATTAGGATATACTTCTTTTATATATATGTGACTATATTCATATGTGTGTGTATATATATATATATAATTAGGACTGTCCGTGAGCAGTTTTTTTTACTATGCATGTATTCAACAGGGAGATCAAGCGTCGATCATAGGTGGAGCAATAGAGTTTGTGAGAGAGCTGGAGCAACTCCTACAATGCCTGGAGTCACAAAAGCGTCGGAGAATCCTCGGAGAAACCGGTAATAGGCAAATTGGGGACATGACCACGACAATGACTTCTTCTTCACCAATAACTTCGGTTGTTAACCCGCTAACTAGTACCGGAAATGTAACTGAACTAGAGGGTGGAGGAGGAGGGCTCCAGGAAGAAACAGCGGAGAACAAGTCGTGCTTGGCTGATGTGGAGGTGAAGCTGCTAGGGTTTGACGCTATGATCAAGATACTTTCAAGAAGAAGACCAGGACAACTGATTAAGACTATTGCTGCTTTGGAGGATCTTCATCTCTCTATCCTTCACACTAACATCACTACCATGGAACAAACTGTCCTCTATTCCTTCAATGTCAAGGCAAGTTTTACTTTCTTACTTCATCATTATAGGAGTTTTATATATAAGTACATAGTACATATCAAGTTTTTTACCCATATGTTTGGACTGCTTTAATATAAATGTTAATTTTTTAGTAAGCTATGGGAAAAAGTAATAGTCTAGTGACTAGCTAGTGCAGTTTCTATCATTGGGTGGATGATTGCTTAGTGGCGATTACATGGATAATGGGTTTACTAAATAGGCAATAGCCATGTATATATATAAAACTCAATTACAATTAGATAATATATATAAATTACATATAGCTTTGTCATTATAAGCATATGCATTATTTAAATGTATGGTATAATTCCAAATTTTATTAAATAAAAACCAGGGCAGTACAAAGTTAAAAGGAAAAAGGTTTACAGCAACACCTAGTTACAGGTTTGGTTTCCCTCTACACAGAAAAGAGAAAATCATAAAGGATAGTTACAAAGAAGATACATATGTATTACGAATTGATATTGTTATAGTATCTAGCAACCGCAAAAAGATAACATCAGGTAGGTATAACACACGTGCAGATTACAAGTGAGACGAGGTTTACTGCAGAAGACATTGCAAGTTCCATCCAAGAGATATTTAGTTTTATTCACGCAAATACCACCATGTAATAATTTTTATATTTCTCCTGTCATTTCTGTTAAAGGTACTTTTCATAAGTTTATGTTGGTGGCTTATAAAAAAAGTCTATGTTTGTTCCATTTTAGATCTTACATGTCCTTTTGTTTTGTTTATTTTTACCTTTAGATGCAAATATTTTTTTCGTTTGCTATGGTACATCTAATCATCAAGACATCATTAACATCTCTAATATATCCTGACATAAAAATTCAGTTATTTTAAAGTGCTAAAGGTTGGAAAAAATCTTAGCTACCTATAAATGCATGAATGATATGATGGCATGTGAAAAACAATTATCATTTTCAATAATAAATAAGATAATATTTCTCAAATTCGGCTGATACAGATGATTTCAATTAACTTTTCCTAAGTCACAAAAATTACAATAGCTTTTTGTCAACAATTAAAAGGTTATTCTGTACCCAAATTTGTATGGTTTTACATATCACTAGAACTTTAAGATATTTTTCCAAAAATAATATACGATTTATATAGTTGTTTGCTATTTTCCTAAATTTTTTAATACTCATTTAAAAATTCAGGTTCTGGTTTCTGTACTTTTAAGTTTAACTAGTTTTATAAAAATTAACTAGGTGATTCTCCCGTGATCATGTACGGATATAAATATTTATAAAATAATATATTGTAATAATTTATTAATAGTTTAATTTTAATTTTAATTATTTTATAATTTTTATAAATAATATTATATTATATAGACATGCGATTTTGCATATGTAATATATGATTAGTTTGATTATCACTTTAGTATATTAGATAACATCAAATTTTTTGAATTCAACCATGATTTTTTTTGTTCTAAATAGATTAAAATTTTGAATAATTTGTGATTTTCATTTAGATTGGTTTTCTCTTAGATATGTAAATATATTTTAATAGTAGTATTATATATATTATTTTGAAAATCAAATAGAAAAAATAAATGTAACTGTTGATCGATTCATAATTCATTTATGCCGTTTCCTTGTATTAACAATGTGAATAATTTGTGTTCGAGATTAATTTACAGGTGTTTATGTGGAATGAGCTTCAGTGTAATGGGTTCAGAGAGCAGGTTCGTGGAGATAATACAATCAGAGATTAATGACGATGAAATATGCGACAAGACAAGAGGAGGTGACTTTTTTTGTGCGACAAGAGGAGGTGACTTTCTCGTTTCTTCTATGACGTTTTAGTCAGTATAAACACGAGACTGGATGGAGAGAAAAAGTATCATAAGGACAAAGCTTTATTGGCTAAAAGGGTATCCAATGAATTTGATTATATGGTAGCTGCTTAGGAACGAAAGATAAAGATTGAAATTGGTCTCTGAAACTTAACATCCCTCCCGTCAAATGTTCAAGAATGGTTTCTGTAGAATTACATGATGTCCAGATCAGTATATACATCTTCCCTCTGGTGATCCGTACTATATACGTCGTTTGTGTTGTCAAACTTATCATTACTCTGACAAAACTCTCCGGTGCATGCATGCTATCATTAGAGTTGGCAAACCCGTTAAATATTTTGCAATGACTAATGTTACGTTGCATGGTATTTTCGTGAATCACACTTCTTCCAACTAGATTCGGTACGGGTGCAGTGGATCTTTCATAAACTCGTGGTCGAATTCGGTCCAACAATTTTTAACCCTAAAAATTGTTTCTGACCTTGTTGTTATCTTCTTGTCCAAGAAAGACTATGTTTGAATGATTTTGGGGCTACTAAATTGCAACCATCTTGACGATGAATGACAGTGTTTCAAACTTCGTACTGTACATAATAAGTTGCGTAATTAAGAAGATAGAGACGAACAAAGAGTTCCGCACTAAGCCTTTTTCAATAAAACAAAGGTTTCCAAATGACTGTTGAAAAAAGGTTACCACATGACTGTTATCAGGGCCGCTCTGTAGTTGAAGAAAAAGGCCAACGGGCTCCTTTTTGAAAAATAATTAAGGGCCCATTTTATAAAGTATATTTGTTTTAAAAACTATCTAATCTATTTTTTTTTCATTTAAATTTTGGACTGCTTCATTTTTATTAGTGTATTACATATTTTATGAGCTATATCAAATAAATATTATAGACACTACATTTCAATTTATATCGGTTCACTTATATTAAACCAATGAACTTAACTCTACTCTAGTTAAACCAAAACATCACAAAATGTATTGAATTAAGGTCTATTACAAATAGACCAACTGTATATGTACACTTATACAATAATTTTATTTCATCGTATCTAACACACATAAACTATATAAGTTTGGTTCTTCTACTTTTTTCCTATAAACCTCAGTTTTGTATATATGTTATTTGCTTCTTTCTTGATTGATTATGTGTTATACAAGAGTAGATACCTGCCATTAGGCTTCAGAATTAAAATCCGGATCCACGACTCGATCCGGTATCCGCTCTGATCCAGTCTGAAAAACGGATATCCAGAGAACCCGTATCCAGATTCGGGTAGTGCTTCTACAAATCCGGTAGATCCATATCCAGATCAGGGTGGTGCAATTTTAGGTCCGGGAACCTGGATCCGGACCTATTATATATTTAAAATATAATTATATTTATATATCTATGTCATATATAGTTTATAAATAAAGTAACTAAAAATTTAATTTATTAAATTTCAATAATTTTTCAATTTTTTAAATAATTTTAAATAGACTAAATAAATGGTCAATTAGCTAATTTTTAAATTTTTTTTTTTTAAGTCTGGATCCGGATATCCACAAGTATTCGGATTTTAGTCCGGATATCCGAACCTCGGATATCCTGAAGAGTCGAATCCGGATCCGGATATCAATTTTACGGTTTTGAGTATCATGATATACCCCGGATACCCGGTCTGTCCAATCCCTACCTGCCATTATGAACATAATATGTCATTTTATAAACTTCGATCATATAATATCAATTGGGCACAAAATTTTATATCGATTTTTAAATTTCTTTAAAAAAATAGAGTAGAAGTTAGAATGAACATGTTACATTTATTCAAACAATATTAAAACAATTATTTTCGATATATCATTCTTAAATACAAGAAATGTTAAAAAGATATTATCACCATAATTTGCGCGAATTTAATTTAAAATCACCAAAATTAGATAGACGAGATCTCATATATATATTTGAAAGTTAATTTTCTTTTCCAAAATCAAATCTATACTAACTTGACTTGCACACCAATTAATCAATAAAATTTGCGCAATTTTTTAATAAATCACAATAATTAAATAGACGAGATCTCATATATATTTGAAAGTTTATTTTCTTTTCCAAAAAGAATATCCTCCTTATTTTCGCAACTCCCTAATATTTAGTAATCTATCTACATTCATAACCTATCATATATTAGTGTTTGATACCAATTTCAACAGAATATAGAATATGGTTATCAGAATTTCCAAGCAAAATTATTAAATGGAAATAATAATTCAAAAATTATTAGTGGGTTATCCATATTATCTTAAAATATATGCAAGCTTTTAATTTTAAAAACATATGAAACTATATCTTAATTTCCCCCCTCAAATTTATTATCTTAAAATATATCCATAAAATATTTGAACGAAATATAATAATAATATATATTTAATAAGATATAAATATATTTATAAGAAATTAAATAACAATCACATTTTTATTATCAAATATTAGAAACAAAACATCTAACGTTATATGGAAAATAACACTATTTACACATTAAAAATTTATGGACACGAGAAAAAACACCATATAAACAATATTATGTAACAACGTCACAATTCAGTATATCTTTAAAAACTTATTATTTAACCATCAATAATCATAAAAATACAATATAAATATATCATGTACTACTAATAATTGATTTAAAATAGATAAAACAATATCCGTGTTGTCTAGCGCGGATTAGAATCTAGTTAAAATTTAAAAGTATATTGATTAGTTTGGTTCATAGAACCTAAAAACTATTAGTTTGGTTCATATATTATGATTATAGTATATATGAATCTAATAAATATTAATTTATTAAAAATTAACTAGAACAAATTTAAGTTTAAAATTAATTTTCTAATATTATATCAAATATATATTCTATTAAATTAGTAACATAACCTATTGATATAGATTTAGTCTAACTATTATTATTTTTTTTAAAGATAAATCAATAAATATATATCATTTTCACGTAACATAAATATATCTTTTAAAAAATATAAAATAAAATATATACCGAGAGTAAGAATCTAGTTATTTTATAAAAATTATAATGTATGTACGTATCTTTTCTGTTGAGCCATCAAATCGTAGCCATCAAAGTATTCCTCCTCCCTTTCTTATTTTCTTTTAATAGACTACAGATTTGATTTCTTAAAATATTTATATATATATATATATATATATATACACGATTATTGGTATAGTGAACCAAATCAAAACAAAATTAGAGCAATGAGACAACTAACCCCTTTTTATTCTTCTTCTTTTACTTTTTCTAATATTCAAGTTTTGTTATAAAATGCAAGTAGTTGTTTTCTAAGCAAATGTAATTAATTGTTGTAACATCAATTTTTACAATAATATAAAGATGTCATCGAATAAAAAAGAACAATCATTTGAGCAAACAAGATAGAAAAGGAGGTGAAAAAGAGAAGAAGCTGATGAGTGTTATCCAAACATTATTGAATACTGATGACGATTTTAGTTAGGAATTTTTTTGTTCAAAGTTAAAATTTATCAGACCATCTTTGAAAGCTTTTTTATGTTATATATTATAACTAATATTTTATTTTCTAGTTTAATATTTCTCCTCTCTTCTTATCACTCGATAATCTATACTATTAAAAGGGAAACAGTCTTGAAAAATTGACTTATACAAGTTGTTTTGGACCCTTTCATTTAACTAACAATATTTTTGGTTTTACCTAATATTTCTCTAACTAAATATATTACCTTATATTTAGCTGGCATTAGTTTTTATTATTGGGCCCATAAAAGAGGATTAATATTTACATGTCTAATTACAAAAGTGATGTTTAACATATTATACGTGCCTATTGACGAACCAATAAGTCTAAAACTTAACATATTATTAATTGTACAGTAAACATATTTATAACATAGTATAACGTTCGTGTTGCTACCATATATTTCCCTAATCGTATTGAATTTAAAGATAATTGTTTTTAATATATTTGCATACATGCTCGATTTAAAATTATGTGTGCACAACACACTATAATATATGTTTAATATTACAAATATTTACAAAAATGAAATATTGAAAGAAAATCAATGTAATATAATATTTGTCTACGGCATAAAATTCATGGCCAGGACCTCTGATATATATCATTTGTGCATCTCCATCTCAATAGTAAATCGTATAATAATATATTGTTTACTGAAAAAAATAAAAAAATATAATCTGAATATATACACTATGATATTTCATATTCATATGATTTTATGATCATTTGTATTTTTATAACAAAAAAAGTAAACCAACAAAATTTTCATTGTAATATTTTTAACAGTTTTAACAGTTTGTGAACAAAAAAAAAGATTTTAACAGTTTTAATAATTTATAGTTGTTTTAAAAATTCAAAATATAACATATAAGAAAAAACTATATTTTTATTATATATTTAATGTGATTGTTTAAATTTTTAACATCACAAATTGAACAAAAAGATGGAGAATGCAAAATTATTATCAAATATTTATTATTCAAAATTATTAATTGTCATATATATATATGTTACTCATATTAAATAATTATGTAGCTTCTGTTTAAGAAAAAGAACGAAGAATATTTTTTATGCATTATTAATCAATTTGATATTTAATTTTATAATAATAATAATAATATATATTTAGATGGACCAACATATTTTTCTTAGAATTCCGAAAATCATCATGGTGATGATACGTGACTACATTCAAATGTTGTAATGTTCCTCAATTAATATATAAGGGATACTATTCTAACTTTTGTAAAAAGATGAATACTTTGGATATCTGATGGGTCTCACGTATGATCCGAACCAGACCCAAAATTTACGGGTCTTAAAATAACCAATAAGTATTTTAGTGGATCCAAACCGTATCTATATTTTTGGTTTCGGTTCGTGTTTTGGATTCAAATAAAATGCACAGACCTAAAGATTTACATAAAAGATATACATGCGAAATTTGAAATAAACTAATTTATAATTTATATAATTGTAAAAATTATATGCTTTAATATTTACAATAATGTTCAACAATCTACTAATACTAATTCACAAAGCGCGGATCAAAATCTAATTATTAATTATTTTAAAGCATTTATTAAATGAAACTTCAAAATAAAATGAAGTTGAAATAACAAATGATTAAATCAACAAAATCATAATATGAGTCTAAATTATCTTAACTCCTTAAAAAATAGTTTCATTTAAAATAAAAACTAAATCACATAAACTAAATTTAATAAAATTATAGAAAATATTTTGAAACGCACAAATGAATTTTTCAATACAAGAGTGTTGAAGATATCAAATATTTTATTTAAATTAAAAAATCAGTATAAAATAAGTTTAACTTTGGTTTAAATATATAAAATCATATTACGGGTTATAATTATTTAGAGTCTTCTAAAATTTAGTCATATTGAAAAGAAAAAATAAATCATATAAGTAAATTGAAGATAAATTTCATAAAAATTTAAAATATATAATTTATCAAAAATCATAATTTTTATTACATAAAATAATTTTCCAACCAAAAATATACCCGCCCTTAAAAAATCTAGTATTTATTATTGTCCACGCTTTTGTTTTATATGAATTAAGACATTTATGTATTTGTCACTGGTCTGTTCGGAAAAAAAAGTATGTCACTGGTGTCCTGTAAGCAAAAATCTGTTCGTAATCTGGTCAATAAAGACAGGAACAGAGTAACATGCGCAGATCCACACAAAGTTTTGTTCACGGATATGAAATCTGTTTATGAAATCTATAATAGTAAGTGATGAATAACAACAAAAAATGTATTACAATTACACATATATAGGAGCATGCATGTTCTCAATTCTCTAGACTCTTGTATTAGTCTCAATCTTCACTTCTCTGTTTATGGTCGTCTCACTTCCTTGTGTTTTATTTAAAGATTTTAGTTAACTTTTCCTCTGAGATTAGTTTTTGTTAAAACCTTGTTGCTTACACAAATAAACAAACAAACACACACACAAATTGCACAAGTAAAAGAGATCAGATCTCATCACAAACTTCATCCGTTACCGGATTGTCTTCTTCGTCTCTGGACTCCCGTTCTCAAGATGCTTCTTAGTCTACTTCAAATTTAGTGTTTGTCTTGACTCTTGAACAAGAGACCTAAACAAGTTGGAATACCCCGGCTTCTCCTATCCCCCATTGATTAGACTGGAAGTCAAAATGGAAGACAATCTCGGTGCAAAACACTTTATGTACAGATGAAACCATTCAGTTGGTCCATGTAATGATGGTACCTTCGGCGTATTCCTATCACCAGCCCCAAGACATGCTGTCCAGAAAAAAATCCTAATAAGCTTATTTAGATTCTTAAATGCTGCCACACAAATGCATTGAGGCTTTGAAAACCACATTTTGTCTTCTGAATCGTTGATTTTATCCGAAAAGAAATCATTGATCTGTTTTCTATATATTTTTTTATTCGGGTCTACTCATACCAGGCCGTTTCTTTCAGGTCTCACCTCTGTAGGAAGTAATAACTTAGCAGTCGGGATGGGAAACAAATTCTAAGAGAGAAACATAAACGAAGAACACAAGGAAGAAGTGTTGAAATGAAAGTTTCAAATGTTTGGACTCAGTCAGAGCGAAAAGGGTAACATAGACTAATTTATACATTCACATATTTTCAAGTAGCTTATCTGTCTCACACACACGCACTAATGACATGATGCATCGATCAGACTATGTATTGTATTAAGTATTTTTGGTGGCCTCTCGAACTCCACCATAACCTCATCACCGTACTCATATAGCTTCATGATTATTGTTTGGGTAGTCTGCAACTTTTTTTTGAAGATCAGGTAGTCTGCAACTTGATATCTCACATATGACGCAAAGTTGTTAACATGGTTCGATAAGAACTTTCTGAATCACCTTTGTAAAGAAACTTAGCCGATCGACCATTTATCCGATCTTATAACGGGTCTTTTACAAAGGCGGAACCCTATACTCTTAGGGCCTCAGAGGCATTCACGTAGTCCTCGGTATGATTATATACCACCTAAATTAGCTAGAGATCCCTAAGTTATATTATATTTTTTGAATCACTCCCTAAGATATATTACATATACTCCCTCTGTTTTTAAATAATACATGTTTTGAGATTTTCACACTTTTTAATAAAACATATTAAAATTTATTTATTAGTGCATAGTTTTTTGTTATTTTATATTTCCTATATTTCTAAACCAATAAAATTTCAAGAAATGCAATTAATGTTTTTGAGATTCACAATTATTCATAATTAGTTGACAAAAATTACATTGAAAATATGAAAAATACATATTTTTGAAACAAAAAAAATTTCTAAAACATACATCTTTAAAAAACAGAGGGAGTATAATCTTTTCTTAAACCGAGTGACCAGTTGGTAGAGTCGCCTAGTGTATGACTAATTCCAAAATTCCTAGCAATCTGTTGTAATTTCTGTGAGAAAAATTGCTACTCTCTCAATAGAGTAGTTTTGAGATTTTTATTTTGTTTTCAAAAAATAGTAATTTGTTATTTTTAATATAATTTTAGTTCATTTTGTCTATATTAATTAAAACAATTACTAAATATAAACAATTGGTAAATTATATATTGAAGTAGAGTTAGTTTAGGAATTGTAACTTTATTTTTGTAAAATGAAAACTTTAAATCTATAATCTTTTTGACATCTCTAAAACTATAATCTTTTTGGAACGAATGGAGTGTTAATTTTCTTAATAATAGTTTCCAAAGTGAATGTAAAGTGTCCATCACTAGTTTTACAGTTACCGAATATCACGATTACAACTTCATTTTTGTGTATATGACTAATTCCTGATTTCATGTGTCTTATTTTCTGTCAATCTAGTGTAATTGCCACAACAAAAATTCACTATTATTATTTTCTTAATTTTGTAATAACTTCCAGATGAATACAAAGCCTCGACCACAAACTTCATAGTTACCTCAATCACAAAGATTACAACTTCCTTTTTTGGGTTTATGACATCTTACATAGAACCAAAATTGATCACCAAATCGCAAAACAAAGCTAAACTTGCCAGTTTCAAGTAAATTCTACTTTGATTCCATTCGTAATCAAAAGGAAACAATGTAATAAATCTTGATCAAAATATTTAACAAATTAAAAAGCATTAAACCCACAGCCTTTGTTAAATTATACATTTCCTCCACTACTCTCATTTGTCTTTCCCCCTACTCCACAGTCTCTTACGTTTTTGACATCATCTGATGGGAACTCGTCGACTTTTCGTCGCTCTTTTCTGTTGTTTTTGGTTACCCCTTATCATCGAAGCTACACCATACAGAGTGTACCACCAACAAGTGTACGTGGAACAATCGGGCCATGGAAATTTCACGAAGATACAAAAAGCTATTGATTCGGTCCCAGTCAACAACCGCCATTGGTTCTTCATCAACGTTGCAGCCGGCGTTTACAAGTCAGTATAGTTACATGTCATTGACTTGAAATGAAGTTACATATATGCAAAAAAAAATGATTAGTAACGATTTATCTTATGTCTTAGGGAGAAAATAAGAATACCGTATGATAAACCGTTCATAGTAATAGTTGGAGCTGGAAAGAGGCAAACTAGAGTTGAATGGAATGATCATGACTCGGTTGCGCAAAGCCCTACCTTTGCTACTGTCGCCGATAACACTGTCGTTAAAAGCCTTACTTTCGTGGTACGGTGACTTTTGTTTTTTTTTCCTTCTGTCTTGTTCTTTTATTTATTTGTTTTTTTTTACTATAGATGAATGTTTTTTTACCTTTCTGTATTATTTACAGAATACGTACAATTTCCCGATTAATGGGAAAGTGAACAAAAACCCTAGGATCCCTGCCGTGGCGGCGTTGATCAACGGTGATAAATGTGCTTTTTACTCGGTAGGATTTTCTGGAATTCAAGACACCTTGTGGGATGCTGATGGCCGACACTTCTTCCACCGCTGCACTATCCGAGGCGCCGTTGATTTCATATTCGGTAACGGCCAATCTATTTACAAGGTTCGTTACATTCTGACTCTTCACATAACCATGCGAGTTTTTAGTTCTAGTAATACCAGTAGAGGTCTGAATAGCAGAGATGTTAAATCAAATTGATAACTAAAGTTCGAAAATATTTCTATTTCTGTATCCCAACAAACGAAATAATTCGACATTAGTCCTAAGTAACCGTGGTCTATTGTTTTTTATTAATTATTATTAAATAAAGTTGTATGATTGGTGAGTTCTAGAAATGCATGATAAACGTGCTAGGAGGGACGCTAAAATCGGGTGTAGCTGGTTACATAACGGCTCAAGGACGGACCAACCCATATGACTCTAGCGGATTTGTGTTCATAGACAGCCTTGTTTACGGATCGGGCAAGGCTTTCTTGGGCAGACCGTGGCGCAGTTACGCTCGAGTGATCTTTTACAATACAGACCTGACCAACGTGGTTGTTCCCCAAGGTTGGGAATCATGGCACTTAAGGGGCCATGAATCTCAGCTGACGTTTGCAGAGATTGGATGCTATGGGAGTGGATCGAATACGGGGAGACGTGTGAGCTGGGTTAAGAAGCTGAGTAGATTCAGTGTTCAAAGTTTGGTTAATCTCGAATTTATTAATAGTGGTGGATGGGTTCAAGCTTTGCCCATTGCTGTTTGATTATCACATTTTTATGTTTATGTTGCTTTTTTAGATTTGTTATTTATCATTTTCCAGGTTTTAGATTGCCTAAATGGATTTAGAATTTATGCAGGTGTGCATAAAAAGTAAGGATAAGCAAAACTTACTATCAGTTATCAGTTTTAAGGATTAACTAAATTTTAAGTTGAAAAACATTTTCTTAATGAAAATTATAATTTTTATAACTTATGTATTTAAAAGTTTAACATATTGTTTAAATGGTTCATATGTTCATAATTGATATTAGTTGTTTTTATACTCTGACCCGTGTTATATACTAATAATTTATCTCATTTTGATTTTAATGATTTATAACTGAAATGAGGTAATTTATTTTTTAACTATATTACAGCGATTTAAGTTAATCTAATGTTTTATGATATAGATGACAAAAAAAAATGTTTTATGATATAAGTGTGTTAATATGTTCGTTCAGCTTGCTTTATATTTGATAAATATTTTACATATTTTTTTGAATAACCTGTAAAAATTATATTCATCAAAAATATCATCATATCATTAAATATTAATAGCTAACTTTAACATATTATTGTTTTGAATATATACACAGACATATATATATCTAACTATAAGATTTTTTTGGTGACAGTTTTGAAGAATTTATTCTTGCATTTGGATTAGAGTACGTTTGTATTTATATGAGTCTAATTAGGGCTTGATAATAGTTAAAATAAACTATTACAAAAGAAATTAAATTAAACTATTAATAATTAAAATAAAACATTTTAAACTCTAAATTTTAAAATTTCATGTTATTTAAAAATGTTACAAAATATTAACAAATATTATTAACAAAAGATATTTCAACTAAATCATAAAATAATATAAAAGTCATAATTTTGGATATACATATTTTTAAGTCGGATACAAATCAGTTCTTATCGGGTCAGATCTATTCGGGTCGGATTTATTCGGGTCTGAATCTATTCGGGTCATTTTTTTGGTTTTGGTTCTTTCGAGTAAAAATATTCAAAACTCAAAAAATATTTGTAAATTTTTGGTTCGGTTTCAGATCGGTTTCGGATCGGATCATAGGGTCCGGGTAAAATGTGCAGGATAATGAGTAATTTACAGTTTTCAGTCGTTCTTTTGGTTGCCATTTTTAAGTTTTTTTTGGGTTAATTATCTATTCTTTGATAAAAGCAAAACTAATCATATCGTCCTTTAATAAAAATTTTAAACAAAGGATTAAATGATATAGAAAATAATAATGATTAGTTAATAATTTAATCATTAACGTTCACGTATATCGGAGAGAGAGAGAGAGTACGTCCAAATCTGTCCACCCGTCTCGTCGCTGTCTTAAGACACCCGGAGGCTGACCCGGGTTTGACCCGGATCCGATTCCTCAACAACCACCCAACTTTTTTCTCTTTCCCCTAAAAAAAACTTTCCTTCACTTTCCCGGGGGAAATAGGCGGCGCAATTGGAAAAATGTACTCGGCGATTCTCGACGGCGGTGGTGCGTACCATGGACCTCTCGACGGAACTAATCTCCCCGGAGACGCCTGTTTGGTGTTGACCACCGATCCCAAACCCCGTCTCCGGTGGACCGCGGAGCTCCACGAGAAGTTCGTTGAAGCCGTCGCGGAACTCGGTGGTCCCGAAAGTGAGTACCTTTCTACTGATTATTAACCTTAAGTAATGAAAGGTGGCTCCTTTATTCTTCTTCTCGTTGCTGATTTAGTGGATGGACTCGTTTCTAGGGTTTGTGTGTGTTTCGGATTAGAGATTTGGGGTTACCGACACGTGTTTAATCAAATCCTTTTGCAGAAGCGACGCCCAAAACTCTAATGAGGGCAATGGGAGTGAAAGGTCTCACACTCTACCACCTCAAATCTCATCTTCAGGTCTTTCTCTCTGCTTACTTCTCTAGAGTTATGTGGTTGAGCTATTTTTTGGGTACTGAGATACAGCACTTTAGACTCTGAGATTTGCAAGACTGGAGTTAAGCTTTAGTTATATCTTGTTAACAGCAATGGCTCCATTTTGGTGTGTTTGATAGTGCTATGCTTCTCTCCTTTGTATGTGTGTTTGCTCTGACAGAAATTTCGCCAAGGGAGGCAAGCTTGCAAAGAATCAACTGATAACTCCAACAAGGATGGTATTTTATTCTCTATCTTTGTTTGTCAACGCCTGCCTCTCTAAGGGACTCTTTTGTTCTTGTTCACTGGTGTTTGAGAATATTTATATATATGAAAAAATAAAACTTGATTTAGAGAAGAGAGAACAAAGAGTAACATTTCGTTTGGGACCTTCTTTTAAATAAATTTCCGTTGACTTCCTTTGATTCTGTGAATTTGATGCTGCAGCTTCTTGTGTTGGGGAGAGTCAGGACACAGGTTCATCTTCACCCTCATCATTGAAACTGGCTGCTCAGGAACAGAACGAGTACTGTTACACTTCCTTTTTTTTCCGTACTGTTATCCGCTGCCACTTGTTAGCGAGTTACAATTTTATGAACCTATTTATTTGTTTGCCAACCAGGAGTTACCAAGTCACTGAAGCTCTACGCGCTCAGATGGAAGTCCAAAGAAGACTACACGAGCAGTTGGAGGTTAGTTTTCTTCATGTCATAAACTTTTGTAACATGCTATACTGTTAAAGTTGCAAACCTTTTGATTGGTATTTTTTAGCATGGGCAGGTGCAACGGAGACTCCAGGTAAGGATAGAGGCACAAGGGAAGTACCTGCAGTCGATTCTTGAGAAAGCTTGCAAGGCCTTTGAGGAGCAAGCTGCTATGTATACTGGGCTTGAGACAGCTAGGGAAGAGCTATCGGAGCTAGCCATAAAAGTCTCAAACAGCTCTCAAGGAGCAACAGTCCCCCCGTACTTTGATTCAACAAAGATGATGATGATGATGATGCCATCTTTGTCCGAGCTTGAAGTAGTAGGAATAGACCACAAAAGCAACATCACGACCAACTGTTCTGTTGAAAGCTCTCTGACTTCGAACACGAATGGGAGCTCGGTGTCTGCTGCTGCATCGATGAAGAAGAGGCATCGTGGAGACAATGTCGCGTATGAAGGGAGCTGGACTGTGCCTAGTAGTACCATTGGATAAAGTCTAGGTTACGAAGAAATCAATTTGAGATAAGATTCAACAACTCTTGTTTACTTGCTTTGGGAAGATTGTATTATTCGATGCAGAATCTGTCGTTGTATATATTTGATGTTGAAGCTTTAATTAGTGTTTCCTCTAACCTTGCCTTATTTATGATTTATTGTATTCAAGTGAAAGGGTTGAATGCAGAAACTATAAACAAACACAAACAAAAAAAGATATGATTATTTCTCCAAAAAAACAGTCTAGACTATAACGATGGTTCCGAATTACTCTCTCTCTTCCAAAATAATACATATTTTAGTATTTTTATACTTATTAAGAAAACACATTAAAACTTAGATATTAGCACCTAATGATTGTTCTATTCTCTCAATCCCCTTGAGTTCTTTAGCTACTTGGATCATTTTCAGTCGGTCTTCATCTCTCTCCTCGCAGCATCTCAAAGCAAGTGTAATACTCGCTTCCAGCTGCAGGACTTGACCATTTGTCATGTCTTCCATCATCAATGGATCAATTAGTTCATCCAACTTCCCGTTCTCATATAAACCTTTCACATAGCTAAGGATACACTGGGGATTCCCATCAGATCTTGTGGAGAGGAGAGCTGGTCTGCCAGTGAGAATAACCATCAAGAAGACTCCAAAGCTGTAGACATCTGTGTACTCTGTCACACAATTTGTGGCCAAGTATAATGGATCTAGGTACCCTACTCTTCCCATCACTGAATCAGTTTTTATTCTTGATTTTCCCTCAGGGAGAGATATGGCATAGGACAAGTCGGACAGCTTTGCGGTCCAGTTTTTGTCCAAGAAAATGTTGGTTGGGTTGATATCTCTATGAATAATGATCTTTGGGAAGGCCATGTGAAGATAAGTCACTGCATAAGCAATCTCCTTTCCAATCTTCAACCTTAGACTCAAAGGCAATACAGATTCTTGACCGTTAACCATAATATGTCCTCGATGATTAAGGACTCCATGTTCTGCGTATTCAAACACAAAGACCGGAAAACTAAACTCGAAACAGCTTCCAAATAGTCTGAGAAAGTTGCTGTGGTTGCTCATCCTAGCAGACAAGACAATGTCATTGTAAGCCTCTCCAACTCTGCGATCCTTAACTCTATACTCGAAGTATCTCTTGATCAAGTAAGACTTACCTTCGATGGTACCTTTATACCCTTTGTGGTCCCACTCACGTCTGACAAGACAACTTGAATCGAAGTTATTGGTGGCTTGAAGGATCTGAGAAGAAGAAAAGCTACGTATAGGAACAGATTTACCGTTACAATCAGCGATAAGTTCTTTCAAGAATTTGCTTCCGTTCTTCAAGAACCTCCTTTCCTTGTTAAGACCTTTGTCCTTCATGTTCCCTGACGATCTAGATGTCATACTCTGCATCAACTTCTTCACCATCGCTTCCATTTTTCAAGTAGTAATCTCTTTGGAAAATATGTTCCTCTAAAGGAACCAGTTTCGGTCTGGACGCGTAGAAAAAAAGTTCCAACCATTCACTTATTGTGATAGAGATTTTTTTGAGGTGGACGGTTCGAACCCTTCCTCCTATTACAGTTTACCTTTTTAATTTTATTTTAAGCCATAGAACAAACTTTTCAATTCATCAATGATTGTAGCTAAACTTCTTCACACTACAGAACTAAACTACGTAAACAAATTCAAACCTATGAAACGTTATTATGTAAATAAAGTAAAACTGGTGTTTTAAAGTGAATACATCAAGCACCAGTAAATTAATATATTCGCTATCTGCCTTTTACATGCAATACATGTTTGTTTTGGTAATGTCCAATGCTAAAAGAAATTTTGATGTTTAGCATACAAAATGCTAATATGTTGTATGATTTTTTTATTTACAAACGATTATTTTATTACTCAAATTTGATATGATTTGGAATTTTGGATAACTAAATCAATTTGAAAAAGATTTGAACTCTTGTTTAGTTGCTTTGGGGAGATTGTATTATTATTCGATGCAGAACCTGTCGTTGTATATATTTGATGTTGAAGCTTTAGTGTTTACTCTAACCTTGCCTTATTTTAATTGGTATTCAAGTGAAAGGATTGAATGCAGAAACTATAAACAACCACACAAAAAAAAAAAGATATGATAATAATCATCGAGAAAATAACATTGAAAGTCTGTAGACCAAGTGCGTCTTTACTTATCCCAGTGACGCCAATTTCGGATTTATAGGGAGTAAAACCAATCAGATTTGGCTTTGAAGGAGCTAGTCTGTCAGAGAGATTTACAGCAGCAGAGGAGTTTAGTGGGCTTTATCGACGTGTGGGAGATATTGTGCATGGCATTTTAATTGTTAACGAATGAGCTATATTATCCGAAATCGTTGGGTTGTTGGGCCTTTAGAATAATAGAAAGACAACAACAAAAGATCGAGTAGAAAAGTAGAAATCCCATGTTTCACCACGTCCACGTGCAAGGAGGCATAGGCTCTATTCGCTTCATAAAAAATAAAACATGTATCCAATAAAATACAGCCACGTCATATTTCTGACACAACAACAAGTCAAAAAGGACAAAAGCATCCAAAACAGCACTTGGTATTGACAAATTACAAAGTAAGCCCCCCCCCCAATCTGAGTCAAAAATTAGAAAAATCTCACTGACTCAATCACAACGACCGTCCCGGATCCTCGTCTTCTTCTTCTTCCCTCTCATTCCAAAAAAAAAAGAAAAGAAAAGAAAAGAAAAACTCTTGAAACACCAAAAGAAGAGAATGTGTGGAATATTCGCGTATCTGAATTACCACGCGAACAAAGAGAGGCGACACATTCTGGAAGTCCTCTTCAATGGCCTCCGTCGACTCGAGTACCGTGGCTACGATTCCGCAGGCATCGCCATCGACAATTCCATCTCTCCTCCTCCCCTCGTGTTTCGTCAGGCTGGCAACATCGAATCACTCGTCAATTCCGTCAACCAAGGTAACGTCTTTCACTCTCCATCTTCTCTTGTGATCTGATCTGTTTGTTTCTTTTATTTTTGCAGAGATTGCGAATACAGAATTGAACTTGGAGGAGGTATTCAGTTTCCACGCGGGGATTGCACACACGAGGTGGGCTACTCACGGTGAGCCATCTCCAGGAACAGTCATCCCCAGTCCTCTGGTCCTACTCACGACTTCTTGGTTGTTCACAACGGTGTTATCACCAACTATCAGGTCCTCAAAGAAACATTACTCAGGCATGGATTTACCTTTGATTCCGACACTGACACCGAAGTCATCCCCAAGCTTGCTAAATTTGTCTTTGACCAAGCTAATGAAGATGGTACAAATGCTTCTGTAGATTTTAGTAATTGCATTGTTTTGTGTGATGATGATTTCAATTTTCAAGAATTTCACATTTGTAGGTGAACAGACGGTAACCTTCTGTGAAGTTGTCTTTGAAGTGATGAGACATCTGGAGGGAGCTTATGCTCTTATTTTCAAAAGCTGGCATTATCCCAACGAGTTAGTTGCCTGCAAGCGTGGTAGCCCTTTGCTCTTAGGCGTTAAAGTATGTCCACACGACTCTCTTTCGTTTTGCTCCATACCTAATAATTGTATATTTCACATTTATATTTTTCATGGTTTTGTAGGAGCTAGATCAAGACAAGAGCAACAATCATGTTTTCAAAGATGCCCACTTTCTTTCCAAGAACGAGCACCCCAAGGAGTTCTTCCTTTCAAGTGACCCTCACGCTCTTGTTGAGCATACCAAGAAAGTTTTGGTCATTGAAGATGGCGAAGTTGTTCATCTCAAGGTATAACTCATAATTAATGTAGTCACGTCTAGTGTCTTCACCAATTGGACTTTGATCAACAGGATGGAGGCGTGTCGATACTTGAGTTCGAAAGGAGTAATGGCTCGTCTAGACCTGCTTCGGTGGAACGTGCTTTATCAGTACTAGAGATGGAAGTGGAGCAAATAAACAAAGGCAAGTATGATCACTACATGCAAAAAGAAATCCACGAGCAGCCTGAATCTTTAACTACCACGATGAGAGGCCGGCTTATACGTGGCGGCGGTTCACGCAAACCGAAAACAGTCCTTTTAGGTGGGTTGAAAGATCACCTGAAGACCATAAGACGCAGCCGGCGTATAGTTTTCATAGGGTGTGGGACAAGTTACAACGCCGCTCTTGCATCTAGACCTATCCTGGAAGAACTCTCTGGTAATAATTGCTACTACAACCATCTTGTTGTTTCGACTCTGCTTAACTTAAGTTGTTTCCATAGGTATACCAGTCAGCATGGAGATTGCTAGTGATCTCTGGGACAGGCAAGGTCCGATATACAGAGAGGACACCGCGGTGTTTGTGAGTCAGTCTGGTGAAACCGCAGATACATTACTTGCTTTGGAGTATGCTAGGGAAAACGGTGCGTTATGTGTCGGCATCACTAACACCGTTGGGAGCTCCATTGCTAGAAAAACACACTGTGGTGTGCATATTAACGCAGGAGCTGAGATAGGTGTAGCAAGTACAAAGGTAATGAATATCTGAATATATATAAACCAACGGGCTTTGGGCTAGTGGCACTTGAGGGATAATCCCAATACGGTGAATCCGCAGTTCGATCCGTTGACCACCATATAATTTAATATTGCACTTCTGGAGCCCACAGAATAGTCGTTTGATCTCGGTCGCCGGACATTGTGGTTAATTCAAAAAATATATATATATATATATATATATATATATATATATTTCAAGATTTAAGTTTTAAACAACTTTTGGTTTCACCAGGCGTACACAAGTCAGATTGTGGTGATGGTAATGCTAGCTCTAGCTATTGGAAGTGACACAATCTCCAGCCAAACGAGACGGGAAGCTATAGTTGATGGGCTACTTGATTTACCGAGTAAGCTGAAAGGGCTTCTTCTCAAGACTGTCTTTAAGCAATTTGTGTTTAGTTTATCCATGTTTGAATGCAGATAAGGTCAGGGAAGTACTAAAGCTAGACGAGGAAATGAAGGATCTAGCGCAGCTGTTGATAGACGAGCAGTCACTGCTTGTGTTTGGGAGAGGATACAACTACGCGACAGCATTAGAAGGAGCGTTGAAAGTAAAGGAAGTATCTCTTATGCACAGCGAAGGGATACTTGCAGGGGAGATGAAACACGGGCCTTTAGCTTTAGTTGATGAGAATCTACCCATCGCTGTGATAGCTACTCGGGATGCTTGTTTCAGCAAACAACAGTCCGTGATTCAGCAGCTTCACGCACGTAAAGGGAAGGTTGATAGTGATGTGCTCAAAGGGGATGCAGCGTCTGTGAGCTCGAGTGGATCTTAGAGCTATAGAGGTTCCTCAAGTGGAAGATTGTTTACAGCCTGTTGTTAATATAGTGCCGTTACAGGTAAACACCAATCTGATCTAATATCTCATGTTCTGTTTTTTTTTTTTTTGGTAAGTTAAACTTTTTTGCTGCTATTTTATTTTTTGTGGGCAGTTATTGGCTTATCATCTGACTGTTCTTAGAGGTCACAACGTTGATCAGCCGAGGAATCTAGCGAAGAGTGTGACCACTCAATAGAGAGCTTAGTTTGTATAGACGTATAGGTATGCGTTTGGATGTTCATGTTAGTCTCGCTAAAGCCATCGTATTATCATATTACCTTTTGAGTTCTTTTAATAGTATAGATACATTTTTCATTTTTGAAATAGGACAAGTATAAAGTCCAAACTAGTGATAAACCGTAGGAATTGCACATTGGCATGTAGGCTACATATTGGACCCATTATGTTTGGTTTGGTTAAGGTCCACATATGACAAAGAATGCACTACCAGTTCGGCCCGATTGTTTCTTAATGTTTTTAAGATACATGTTTTTGAGCAAGCTTCTTGAATATCTTCTCTTCTTCTTTTATCACAAAATTTTTTTTTTGCTTATAGAATAAAATAAAATATTGTAGATGCATATAAAAGGATTTTAAGCCAAAAGGTGCAAAAAGGTGAAAAATACAATAGCATATATAGAATGAAATAAAATATGGTAGATACATATATTTATTGGATATTACACAAAAATGGAACCCATTTTCAAAAGATATATATTATAGAAAAAATGATGATATAATTCATGGCGTGGAAGGGAGACAATGGAGTTGGTGGAATTAGGAGGAAGAAGAGTAAAGGCATGTGCACTGATATTAGCTAAGTATCAACTCCCATGTGACTACTACTCCACACACATGCTGACTCCTCAATCATACGTTACTTGTCTAATCCTTTTTCAATTCCCTTATTATCACATTAAATTATTCAAATTAGGAGATGGTTACATCATCAGGTTTTGTCTCTAAAGATGATGATGTTAATTAACTCTGTTGTAATCTAAAGTAACTGAATCTTGTATTACAAACAAACAAAATAAATCTTGTATTACAAGGGACGATATTCACTATGTAATTGACGATCTTCTTTCTGACTTTAAACAAATCAAACTTAATAGACTAGTGGCTTTGTGATAATGACGATATTAGCTATGTAATTGACGATTATGTTTATTATATAAACAATATCAAAGTTATAGACAATGATTTGTGATTAATGCGGTTTTGTAATGAGCCATGGCAACATAATTATGTTAGTGGACAGGTTGTAGATCATATTGAATTATAAAATGTTTTAAAAATAATAATTATATTTTCTCATTGGTTTTTATTAATTAATCTTCGGAAAAGTATTCCATAATTGAACTTTTATTGGGGTAGAGTTAATAAAAAAATACATAAAATTATATATTTAATTTTAAAATTTAATGTATTTTATTAAATATTTGCAAAAAAGTTAAATATGAACGGAGGGAGCAGCAGAAATACATTTTTTTACATCAAGTAGAAATACATAGTTTTGAAACCGAAACAAAATAGTTTCTTAACCATTTTATGGTGGTCCAGTGGTAAGCGCCAAAGAGGAAGCGCCCTGGGTTCGACATGCGGTGGCCACTGGGGCTAGCGTTAAATCGCAAGAATACGTGGGTTGCTGTCGGCCTCGTGGGATTAGTCTGGACGAAGCCTGGGACCCCTACGATTATCAAAAAAAAAAAAAAAAAAATAGTTTCTTATTGTTTTGCTTAATGCAAAACTTCTCAGACTTTAGTAGGTTTGCTTGTTAGTTGATAAGTGGTTGATAATTTGTTCATTTCTTCTTCTTTTTTTTATTCTCACCCATATATAATCTCAATTTCTTTATACGTGCTAAAATACAAATAAAATCACATTTGGCCCTTATAACCCTTCATAATATTTTCAAGTACAAAACAGTAAAAATATCATATACATATTTATTCAGTAACATATCGGTACGTTATGTTTAGAGAATCTGTCAGTAATTAAAGACAAAAGTAGAATCAGTGAATCACCTAATCAAGACATGCAGTAAATTCCTAAAATTGCCTCGCATTTCCAATATCTCTCATAGAAGAAATAATTTTTGGTTGGGACCAAGAAGACATTGAAAAGAGTCAATTTATAAAATTATCCAACATTAACTTACTAATATTTTCTTCTATTTTTTGAATCACCACAAAATAAAGAGTAAAATGAGAAAGTAATCTTCCATTGACTGACCATAGTATCTCCTAATTAATAATTACCCCTAATTTCACAAATTAAAAAGGTAAAAAAAATAAAAATAAAAATAAAAAAACTAAATTCCAACTGCAAAACCCTAGAACAAACTCAAGAACAAGAAAATTATCCTAACAAGTTTCTAACCACAATCATTCCGACCACCACCATCACCGGGCATAACATGCTTCCTCATCTCCACAATCTTCCGGTGAGAGTTGGAATGAAACTCGGGGGAGAAAGTGGGGCTATTAGCAGGGCGATACTCGGGAACAAGCCTCCCTGACTTGTACCTCACGCCACACGCGTTACACAGCGTCTTCGGTCCCGATGGTCCCGCCCTCCACTGCGGCGTCTTATCCGCTCCACAGTGCTGACACTTCCTTCCCATACCCGCCGCCGCAACCGACGTCATCTTCCTCTTATATTGTCCTCCTCCTTGCTCTTCGTTCCCTGACCACAAAATTCTCAAATCGTCCCTCCTCCTACGCTTGCTTCTTGTCTTAACGGGCGCATTGAACTTAACGCAGCAACTAATCATCGTCGGGGCGCTTCTGTTGGTGTTACTTCCGCTACTGTTGTTGGAGGTGGTCGTCGTCGTCGTAGTTACAGTAGATATGTTCTGACTACTCGTCTCAAGTACTGAAACCGGACTCAACTGTTTTCCTTCAGTCACTTCTCGCTCCGGCGACGAGACAATGAAATGTTCCGACGGTAATACCCCGACGAATGTTTCGATGACAGGGAAAGCATCTTTGTTCGATATCCACTCCAAATCTTCTTCCTCAACCTCTCCCTACAAAATACAAGGGTATTCACGTCATTTCGTTGTCAAAATAAAAAAATAATTGAGATGCATCGAATAATAATAATAAAATATTTTCAAAAAAGGTATGCTATCAAAATTCGAAAAAAATGGTTGAAAATTTAAATGCGGACAGCTCACGAAACAATGACTCTCCTAAAAAACGTATATTCTCAAAAACACCCCTCCAACAAACTATTGAACCAAAGCCAAAAAAAAACACCAAGGGTATTCTCGTCTTTTGCAACACCGGCCAAAAAGAAACGTCCACACATGACGTTCACTTAACCAATAGCGATACAGAACAATAAATAAAAGGCCGAAACTGACTGAGTCAACAACCCAAACGCCGTAACTCGTCTAACCTCCCCGGCGGCGAGTCAACACGACTCGGCCGAGTCACCGGCAAACGTTTCTAACATGTAAACGTATGCGAAACGGTCGGGATATTATTTTTATTTTTAATTGGTTGCGAGAGGAACGGAACTTACAAGGTCGTCGTCGGGATTTAATAAACCAAAGGACTCCGTTGGTCGTAATCCAGTTTTCCGGCGAGCGATATTCTTGGGCGAACGAGCGAGCGCTCCTTCGTCTTCTGGTACAGAGAAGTTCAAAAGTTCATCCATGAATGCTTCCATTTAAAAAATTTCGCAGTTTTTTTTTTTTGGTTTAGGAGAGAGAAAATATGTTGAGAAGGAGAAACATATGAAAGCTTTTAATCTCTCTTTCTTCTCCAAATATCAACACGGCTTTGTTTTTCGAGAAAGGTAAAAAATAATATATTTAATTTTCTTTTTTTTTAATATAATTTTTTTGATTATGTTTTGGTTGGAAGTGGGGAAGGGGATGACACTAAAATGAATCCTTTTAAATCACCTTTCCTTTTAACGCATACTGATGTCAAAATCAGCTACCACGCGGCCCACTGAAGTTATTGTGGAAACCAAGATTGACGGTGTGATTTAATGGCATTTATGTAATATCAGTCCTTTACTCGTGTGGGTCCTGCTAAATGGAAGGGGAAGATCGACCGTACTTATGATAGATGCACTTTTTGATCTGATACTTTTAGTCATCGTTCCTTATTAAAGGAAAAAAATATTTAAAATGAGGACTGTTCCTATAATGGCATTCATGTGATTACAGATGAAGTTTAGGGGTGATAATTATATTTCAGAATAAACGGGTGATGTGTACCGACCAATAAGATTTGAAGGCCGTGAGTGTTGGATCAATCACAATCGAACACGTGTCTATCTTTTTTTTTGACTTATCACCGCAAGTTGCGGGGTAGATTGGAGACGCACCAAACTATGATATTACTTTTAAAAATCAAAAGCAATTTACTAAGTTCAAAAAATAAAATAAAGGCGTGAATAGTATATAGTGCAATGCGACAAGTGAAGTGTAACATTTACGCCATCATGGTTTAAATTAAGGAATAACTTTTTCTTTCTTATCTTTTAAAAAATATTGTGAATATTAAAGATTCTAAATAATTAAATAACAAATCTTCCTAAATTTTATTACATCATTTTTTTATTTTCTTTTAATTCGTAACTATAGTTAGTTAATAAATAAGATTTGGTAAACAAAAAAAAAAGATTTGAATACATCTTATTTGAAGATATCATAGTCAAACAGTCTTGAAAAATCCTTGACTTCTTTATTTGTCTAACTGAATTGATTTGGTCAATTAGTTTTTTTTTATTAAGGAATTAATAGCTGAAATTTTAATCACAACTCACTGAAATCCCAATTCAGTAAATAATGTTTGGTTATTTTGGATGATTTAGATAATTTTAAATATTTTAGAAAAAATCAGATATTCCAGATAATTCATTTTATATTTTGTATTTCAAAATATTTAGTAATTCAAAACTAAATATGATTATTAGATATATTTTTTTTGTATATTCAAGTATTCATTTTTTTCTCGATTTCAAAGATACAAGAACCAATGGGAAAGCTAATAAAGTTATCCATTTATTTTTAAATAGTATTTTCATTAATTTATATATGTATTTGTATAACTTCTAACTTTATACTCATTACACCAGTACACCGATCAAAAAATAGTTTTGGCTTCATCTCTAGTAAGAATCATTCAAATATTTGTGGATATCAATTCAGTTTTGATTCTGTTTCGGTTTGGCTTTTGATTCAATTCGAATATGATTTGACGCTTGTTTTATTTGTCTAGGTCTATTTGTGTTACATGTTAGAGCATCTACATCTTCACTATATATTTTACTCCAAAATAGAATAGGGATGGAGATCTCTTTAATGCATTTGATATGTTGCCTTGTAACTAGCTCGTAGTAAGATGTAGACAATCAACACGGTCTGGTTCGCTCTTCTGGAAATATTCAGGTCATGGATCAAATTCTGGAGCTCGTGATTTCATATTTCGTTACTATATTGTTTGGCTAAGTCTGCGGTTGACACACCGTGTGCTCATGTGGATGATGATGTTGACTGATCCCGTACGTGTGTCTTGGATATTGGTTAAAAAGCTTTTGATGTTTCGTTATTATTCTCACTACAAAAAAACATCACATTGATAGCACATTGTTATAGCACGTTTTACTGAACTGTTGTAGTAGATGAGGTTGAAATTTCCGTACTATATAATAGCATTAGATAAACGCTATGATAGAGTGAAATCTAAAATAACACTTAATTAATGTTATTTTAAAAATAAAGTGAGCGGGAAGATAAAATCACTGATTCCGCCAAAAATTAGCAGAAAATTATAATTTAGCGCCAAAGACATTATTTAAGCGGGTTTAATAATACTATCAAAAACATATAATAGCATTTTTCTAACGCTAAGAAAAACCATTTTTAAACATTATATTCCAAAACACTAAAAATCTATACTTAAACTACATACCAAATCATAAACTCTTTTATATCTAAACACAATTTGTAATTTTCAAATTTATTTAGTTTTATAACTTTAACTTTATAAGTAAGTCTTAACATTTATATTTAATAATTCATTTTAACATTTATAACCCCTAAATTAAAAATTTAAATTCCAAACCCTTTATCTAAACTCCAAACTCTATTCCACAAAACAAATATACTTGAAACGCTATAAATCTACATAGTAAAACTAATATTTTCCAACTTAAACACCAAATCTTAACACATAAATTACAAATATGATTTTTCAAATTCCATACACCAAAATTTATATCATAACACTAGATTTAACTAATTATAAACTCCAAAACATGAATTTTATATTCTAAAACCAACCTCTAACACTATATTTCAAACCCTAAACTCTAAACTTTAGTTTTATATCCAAATCATAACGTTGATATAAATCTAATATTTTCCAACTTAAACATCAATTCTTAAAATAAATATTAATTTATTATATTCAAAAAAAATAAAACTTTAAATTTAAATCATAAACTACAAATAGAAAAAATAAGACAAAAAAAAGGAAAATTTCTTTTGGCCAAGTAGAGCCACATAAACCACAAAATAAAACATAACTATTAAATATACTAAACATATAAACTACGTTAAAATTCTAAACTAAGTTTATATGAAAAATTAATTAAAAAGAAAGATGAAACTTTCCGACCAATCAGAAGCAGATACCAGAATAACCTCATGAGCTGTTAGATTACCCTAAATCTAAGGGTGCAGATTTGTTCTTCTCCCTCTCTCTCTCTGTCGACAGATCTTCCTCGTTCTTTTCTCTTTTTTTTTGTATGTCATCTTCTCTTCTCTTCTCCTCTTCCTCAAGACATATGAAGATAAAGAGACTCGCTGGTGACGAAGCTCCAGACGCTCACCGGAGATGAACCCACGGCGGAGCTCAAGGTCGCCGTCACGCCATCTTCTCAATCTCGCTGTCACTCCATCTACTCTAGCTTGCCGTTAATCGAGCCTAACAGAGAGGAGGAAGATTCTTCCCTAATCTCCATTATTCTTTGATCTGATGTGTTTATGCTGGTGAGATTTAATGTTCTTTTGTTTCTTCTCTTCTACTATGTTTTTAGATTTATTAATGTTTATTTTGTTTCCAGATCTGAGAAGGTGGTTGTGTGAGTCGGTGGTGGCGTGATGAATCAGTAGTCTCCTCCTCCTCGGTGACAGAGCGTTAGAGCGTGGAGGAGGCAGAAAAGCTACGCCTCTGGTTCAGACCAGTCTTCATTCTGGTGATGAAGATGGTGTAGCAGTCTAGTGTCCTCTCTGGTCGTCTTTTTTCGCAGCTGCAACGGTGGTTGCCTCAGTCGCCGTCAATGTGTTAGGAAGAAGACGAAGCTTGAAGGTGGAGGAAGCAACAAGCTGTTTAGGTTTAGTTTTTTTTTTAGAATTGGTTTAGTGTTAACCGAGGGAAATTGTGCTGGTTTGATTTTATTTTCTAATTTTTGGCTTAGTTTTGTAAACCAAAGTTTATTTGTAAACCCATTTTAATTTATAAATAAAATTTATTTTATTTTTAATTATAAAACAATTTTCGGTTTGATTTTAAATTATTTTACTTTCAATTATATATTTTTTTGGTTTATTGTAGAAGAACCTATTATAACACTAAATATGAATCATAATCAATTTAATAACATCACCTAAATAGTGCTATGGTATGTACACATGACATAGCGTCATTGAAAAGTGCTATCGTAGAAAGAGTACCTATGATGGCTGCCGATGACATAGCAGATTGTAAAACGCTGTGATAGGCCTACTATAGCGTTTATCATGAGCTAAAAATGTTAATATTTTTTGTAGTGTCTGCATTTCAACTGTGTCATCCAGTTCTCTCTTTGCTTGCTTCACAAGGAAGTATCATGAACATAGTTGGGAAGATTGCAATCCAATGGGCTATATCTTTTATTCCTTTTAGGCTATAAAACATACTAAATCAAATTTTAAGATCAGTATCTCTGAAGTGCTTCTCCGAGTCATTGCGTCTTTATTATCACACTATAAATTTTAGCATAAAACTTCCAGCCCGGATCCCTTATTCTCTTTTTCCTCTTGTACTACTTCATCTCACCAGATGTGTTCAAGAGAGGATGTTTTGTTAGACCGCTTTGTATGTCAACCGGTTTGGTGGTTATGTTGGAGTTTAGAGCTCTCTCTATAACAGTTGCCAATGGAAAGTTTCAGTACTAAGTTTCAGATAGTTAGTGGTCGCCGTGACACCAAATTTGAGTTTATGTCAAGACATTGGTTTCTCCAAGTGATCTTTGACCTTATAAATATTTTTGTTCTTAATTATATTTAGTCGTAAAATTACGTACATTTATGTCATGTGGAAAACAAAAGTAAATAATAAAGTAATCATTCAAACACTCCTAACAAAATTATCACCATACCAACACTCACATCCTTGTGCTTTGAATATTTTCTTTTCTTTTCTTTTCATGTGCTTGTGTTTACGTACAGGGAAGAATCTGGACCCTTAGATCAAACCCTTGGATGATAAAAAAAAACTCAGGAGGGTATTTTTTCCGAGCTGGAGCTCCGACCAGATCCTGAGTTGGTGAAAACAGGAGTGTCTCTAGGCATAGAGATGGATCCACGACCACTTGCACTGTTTCCCATATCTTTCGTCTTATGAAGGAGAAACGTTCCTGACAAAATGGTTACAAACCCGCACAGTTGGGTCGCAATCTGTAATCCACTCTGAGAAGCCCAATCCTGTAAATCACGTAGAGAGATGTGTTGAGAGGTTAAAAACATTGTTGTAATGATAGATGGAGTTTACTTGGGAGACAAGAAAAAGGGTTGAGAGAGTTTGACCTTGAACATGATCATACTTGCTATAATGGTGAAAGTTGTGAACATGACGTAATAAACCGGAGAAATGACCGCTGTGTTGAATGTATCTAATGCCTTAAGAGAAACGCAGAAACAGATGAGTAAGATAATGAATATGAAGGGAACTTTTAGAAGCTTTTGTTTTTTTACCTTGTTCAAGTAATTGATTTGCAAAAGGCAACAAATGGCGACTACTAGAATGAAAATCCAAGCGTGGAAGTATTTGAACTGATTCATCCCTGAGAATGTCAGCTTTATGGCAATGGCCACAGCTTTAACACTCATAACCTAAGAACACAAGAGGCAAAGCTTGAGGAAACTATACCTAACAGAGAGAGAGGGAGGAATGAAGAGAAAAGAAAAAAAACTTACAGTCAGAGAACCCATTAAAGAACAGATTCCAACATATACTATCAAATGAGTCTTCCCATAGCGCGGTTCACAGTAGAAGATCAGTACAAGCACCGCAAACAAAATCACAGCAGAATACAAAAGAAAACCTGATTAAACAGAAAATTAGTTTTGCATATCTTGTGTTCATTATTGGCTGTGGAAGAACAAATCATATATAAAATATATACATACTTGGTTCAGTAGCAAGCTTCCATACTTGCTTGACTGATTCTATTTCCTGCTCGTGCGGAGCGTGTAAGACTATTGTTACAGATCCAACAACGCAGAGAACACAACCAAGCACTCCAAATATATGTAGTTTCTCTTTCAAAATAAAATGCGCGAGCACTGCGCTGCATACAACAAGTGTAATTTTCATTTATCAAGAAAACCATAGTTTATATAACGCATTATAGCGATACTAATGTGGGTTTTGCAACAGTTATAAGAATACCTGACTATAATACTTAGAGCTCCCAAAGGTGTTACTAGAATAGCTGGTGCAAATGCATAGGCTGCAAAATTGGCTACTTCCCCAACAATCACTAAATCAAGAAAACCAAAAGAAACGCTTGTTAAATATCTCATTTCAATTCAAACATCTTCTTAAGAACATTTTTTGCAGCATTTGATAAGACTAACTTGTTATCATTCCAGCCCACCACCATGGTTCAGATAAGTAACCGTGTCCTCCTTCACCTGATCGGTGATAAACAACAAAAAAAGCAGCAACATTTATTCAAACTAATCTTGCAAAGCTGAAAGTCTTAATTCAAGAACATATGGCACAAAAGATGTCAATGATTTCAGGAAAGAAAAAGAAACCTGCTCGGACACCGCTTGCACCGGCCTTCTTGAGACCTTTTTTCTTGATGATGAAGCTAGATCCAATGAAAATACTTGAAGAGACTGCTAAAATGAGTCCATTGATGTTATCAGGTGACATCTGATCCATCTTAGCTTATATATAATTGTTTATATATAAATAAAGATGAACCAGCCTGATATATAAAGACTTCAAAGAGAAGAATTTTTTGGGAAGAAAAAGATTTTGTTTTCAACCTGGAGACAAAAAAAAATCACAAAAAAGATTATGAACATTATTTTCTTTTGATAAACTAGACAAATAAAGACCAGAGTTTAGCCTCATACGAATTCAAAGGATGACTGATTAGGTTAATGATTAGCTCACCCAAAAAAAAGTGACTATAAATCTTTTGATATACCCAGTGCCTAATTCAATGGCAGAACAAAGAAGAGACACATATAGAAACAAAGAGAAAATGGAATCATATCCAATTTAAAAGAGAAAAAAAATGATGAACAAGAGACAAATAATTACTACAAAAATAAAATCAAATTGAAAACAATTTACATTTTACGTTTTTTTGAAACGTTGATGGATATGTTCCTCTGATTTGGCAGAAGATTTAACGTATGTAACCTCAAACCCCTGTCATATACGTTACCTTTGATCGACATTAACTATTATTTCTCACGAATCAACATTAATTTCATGGAGAACACGCCAAAGAAACAATTACGGGAAAAAGAAACAAACGATGAATTAAAGTGGGGGAACAATATGGCGAGCAAGAACGTGCCTTATTTTTTCTTAGAATATTCGAATTAGAAAGGTACCTCTTTTCACTTAGCCACGTTCTCTTCTCAAAATCAAGAAGAAGAAGATGCCATGGAAGGGATCAACTGTTTTTATAAGCTGTTCTTCTGTTGAAACAATTTCTAAAAATTAGGGTTTTGGTGTAAATTAATTCAGAGATAGAAGAGAAAATTAAGAATAGAGCTAATCCAGCCGATAATGGTGAAGCAACAGCTTTGAAATTGCTAATGCACTTAACAATCGATCTGTTAACTATATATATATACAAGCTTGCCACCTTCTTTATTTGTTTCTTTTCTATTATTTCCTTGTTCTAAATTATTTTATAATTATATTTCTCTCTCATATTTTCTATTTCATCAATTTTATTCGTTTTTTTCGTTTGCCAAATTATGATTTTTCCAAATTTTGAAAATTCCGCTTAGCGGTTTACAATTTTAAAAAGAAAAAATCTTAACAAAATCTTAATTATAACCAGAAAATATAATTAAATACTAAAAGAAATGTTCAAAATATAATCTATATATGTATATATCTTTTTATAAAGAGATTTTTAAAAAGATTAATAAAAATGTTTCAAAAAGTCGTACACATGTTTCAACTAATAGTCTTGTGTGTTTTTAAGTTGACACAATTGTTTTGTTAGTCTTGCTTTGTGTTTGTTAATGGAGTATGGAATGTTTTTCTAATAAAATGTATGGAATGGAGTAATTTATGTCATTTGCTTACATAATCTTAAATTATTATTTCCTTTAGTTGACTAACCCAATTTGATGTATAATTGGATCAATAAAATTATCTGAGTGGCTAGTATTATTGGAACTTATTTTCTTTTTCTTCTGAATTGTTACATTAGTTCGAATGGAAATATAAGTCACTTCCTTTTTTTCTAAAAAAAATGGTGAGAATCACTTATGGGCAGAGGTTGCTGATGTTTCATTCGTATCCACCTCAACAGAGAGTGACCTATTATTTGTTATCTTCTAGAAAATTGATCGTTCATTGCCGTCAGGTGCAAAATGTTCGTACAGTGCTTCATGAACTTGAGTTACACTCTGGTCTAGCGGTTAGTAGGCAGAATTCAAGATTCTCTGCTTCTAATTTGTCTGATTCTGAAATCGCTGTAATTCAGGTATCTACGGGCATGCCTTTTGGTTCGTTACGTGGGAAGTCCCACTCTACAATAAAAACTGAGCTTATTTAATTGTGAGCATTTACTTCATAAAGTCAAGATCCGGTTTTGTGCTTGGAGGGTCAAAACCTTATCATTCTCAAGTCGTCTTTTGCTAATTAAAATAGTGATTGTGGGCATGTTAATGATCTTGTGTGCTTTTTTCATGCTACCAAAATCTCGTGGTCGGGTGGTTAAAGTGGCTTGTAAAGATCTAAGGGTTGTGGATTCAAAATCCCGGCAATTAGTCAGGTGAACCTCGGTCGTCGGATATCCCAGATTATATAAAAAAAAAACCTTGTATCAAACGCATTAATTCTCTATGTATGGTGTTCCTTTTGAAATGGTGATATTGACAGTCACCATTCAACGAGAGCCTCGTCAGTCACTCGGCCAGCGGAACAAGATGGTTTGGGAATAAAAAATATGGAAATGTGGAATGAAGTGTGTTGTCTAAAGCTTATTTGTCTACTCTTCTTCAGGGAAGGGTAGGGTAACATGGTATAAGCAAGTGGTCGTCCAAGGTAGCCTCCGCAACTTTTGGATCATGAAAGGAAACAAGTCTCATTCTTGGCTACGAACACGTTACTTTAATTGTTGCATGAGATGTTTCCATGGACAAAACTAAGGGGTCGGCAGTAGGTTCTGGACTGACCATTGGTCATCTTTTGGTAGTCTTCGATGTATCATTTGAAATGGTTCGGTAAAACCAGGAATCGCACCCACACCAACACTTTGCTTCTATCTATAGCAAAGGACAGTGGCACTTTCACCTGATAGATCAGAGAATCAACTATCCATACAAATACACTTTGACAACGTTGACTATAACTCAATAGCCCGATTATTATGAATGGGAAGTGGATGGAAAAATCTGCAACTGCTACTCCACAAGGGTAATTTACAGCAAACTCAGGGGATATATATGCCAACTGTGCCTTGGTCATTACTAGTCTGGACCTCCTAGGTAAATCCCAAGACAACTTTTTTACTTGTTTTTTTATGTTGAATATGTGCCCAACGAGGGATATAATAACTGCTTGAGGTATGTAAGTGAGCCCGGCTTGTCTCTTATGCAATGCTACTACTGAATCAAGAAACCATTTACTGTTTGAATGTGGTTTCAATTTTTCTGTTTGGACTATTACTGCAACCAGGTGTGGACTGGTACCTTGCGCATGTTGGCAGTAAACGATCAATCAGTTGTAGGCGTTCCTTCGAGTTAAATAAAAAAATGGTAAGCTATCAACTTATTATACAGAAAATAAAAGCTAAGATTCGTAAAGACAAAATGAACCTATAAGAAGAAGAAAAGAAAGATAAGAACACCAAGACTGGAATATGATTATTGATGGGTCCAATGCCAAATTGCCAATGGTCCTCTTCCTTTCTCTTTTTGGTTTACTGCGACTCGTTATTGCACAATAGTTTTTTTTGTCAAGTCAAATCCGGTTTGATATTTACTTCTGGTTCAGTTCAATCCATTTATACTCTTTTTGGCAGGAAATAGTAAAGAAATAAAACATCAAAGCTAAAAAAGTGAAAGAGAGAAAAGGCAAAAAAGAAAGAAGAATAAAAGAGGAGAATAAATCTTTTATATTACAGTTGATAATGGATCACAGGTTTCATTCCTTGATTACAAGCATCCAACCTGCTCTCTAAACACTTTCCAGCAAGATCATTAACCCATCATTTATTACATAACAAACCCCACTTAATTATATATCCAACTATACCCCCTCTTTCTTTCTTTTTTCTCATTTCTCCTTCTACATATCTGTCTACTATAACATTAATGAGTTTTGGCATTTTAAAATAAAAAGGAAAAATACAGAAATATGTATCTGTAATCATTTTTTTTGTAAAATGAAATAAACGAGCATGTGATGATAATGAAGCAGAGAGAGAGAGAGAGAGGTTATTAAGTGGAATCATCAGCGTGAGAGTTTTCCTTTTTCACCCTCGGCTGTATCCCATAATAACCAACGTACCACTTGACGAACTTCCTCAACCCCGTCGCGAGATCCGTCGTTGGTTTATACCCGAAGTCTCTATACGCTAAGCTCACATTCGCATGCGTGTAAGGCACGTCACCGTTTCTCGGCATTTTGATCAGATGCTTCTTCGCTTTCGTCCCCAACAACCCTTCCAATATCGAAACCAGTCTCCCGACAGGAACCGGAGAAGTGTTCCCGAGGTTGTAAACACGTAACTGAGCCGGCCCTCTCTTCTTTCCGCCGCTTCCGGTGCTTTTCTCCGCCGTGTCTAACGCACCGACGCATCCTTTAACGATATCGTCGATATAGGTGAAGTCACGCGCCACTTCTTGATTTTCTTGAGTTCTATAAATATCTATCGACTTCCCGTTGAGTATGGCTTTAGTGAAAAAGAAGTAAGCCATGTCCGGTCTTCCCCAAGGACCGTAAACCGTAAAGAACCGGAGTCCGGTTAAGGAGAGACCGTAGATGTGATTGTACGTGTGCGCTATCTCCTCCCCTGCTTTCTTCGTCGCCGCGTAAAGACTCGCCGGCTGGTCCGTCCTGTGCTCTTCCGAGAAGGGGTTCTCGGTGTTGAGTCCGTACACGGAGCTGGACGAGGCCCACACGATGGCAGGCTGAGGGTTAGCCGCTTTGGCTACTTCGAGGAGGTTGACGAGACCGGCGATGTTGGAGCTGATGTAAGACTGAGGGTTCTTCATGGCGTAGCGGACTCCTGCTTGAGCTGCTAAGTGGAGGACGTGAGTGAAAGGGACGATTTCGAAGAGCTTACGCAAGAGGGGACCGTCGTTGAGATCGCCTTCGACGATGAACACTTGTTGCTTCTCGAGAAGGTGTTGTCTCGCTCTTTTGAGGGATGTGTCGTAGTAGTCGTTGAAGTTGTCGAAACCTAAGACGCCGTCGCCGCGTTTCCTAAGGGCGATGGAGCAGTGGGATCCGACGAACCCCGCTGCTCCCGTGACTAGGACGGAGAGACCGTGTTGTCGTTTTGCTGTCGAGGATTGTCTCACGCGCTTCTCCCAAGCGGAAGAGGAGAGGAGAAGATTCCGGTGGATAAGAAGCTGCGTCGGTGGAGATGGTGGGAAGCGGCGGCGCGGCTGTCGGAGAGTGGGTGGTAGTTGAATGCGAAGAGGAGGAGGAGGACGAGAGCGACGAGGAGTGTTGCTCGGAAGAGGACTTTGGAAGAAGCGTTGAGAACTTTGGTGCTGTGAATCTTGCGGAGGTAGCTGTTGCACCTCTCCAGCTTCATCGTCTTGCTTGTATCCACTGTTGTTGCGGATAAGGGCATTTTAGTATTTTGAGTTGGAACTCTTACTGATCTAGATTTGTCAGTGGATTCTTCTCCCTGGATCCAAGAAGGGACTCGAAGAAAAATGTTTAAGATTATTTTTCTAAGGGGAGACTTTGAGGGTTTGAGAGAGTTTGAGCCCTGAAAACTATGAGGGAACGATCTGATGATTATAAAGAGAAAGAGAGAGATTTTGCTGGTCGGAACCCATTTTTTCTGTAATAAATATATATATATATATATATATAATATAAATAACGAAAATAACGTGTTATTTTCTAAAATAGATAAATAAGTACTGTATTGTTGTATTTTACCACAAAAGACAGTATTGTTGTAGTGGTGATGGTAACGTTGGTTTTTTAACACGAGTGTAATTTTACCCAAAATATAAGAAGGATTTGCTAGTTAGGCGTATGCCACATTGGAGAAAGTTAGATTGTTCTCCATTTCTTACAGGGTTTTCTTTTGTCATCTTCAAAAAGTCTTTGGGTTGTTTATTGTTTTTTTCATCATCACTAGATATTAAATTCGGATTCTTTATCTTTATAGATCCATTATAGTTATGATGTCAAATTGTATTCAGTCAGATTCTCAATTTTATATTTAAAGATAACAAATTAGAAGAGGTTTTGTTATATAAAAATATTATCAACTTCAATTGAAACATTTATTGATAGATATTAGATATAAATAACTTTAGTAAAATCTAATAACATGCAAGTTTATTTTAATAAATGGTATTTTAAAGTAAATAAATTGTAATATACTGAAAGGTTTTCTTAATCAAGTTAGGTAAATCAAAACAGCACTTTTTCTTAACATTTAACCCCAGAACAGCACTGTTCAATATAATAAAAGAAAAAGTATGTGAGGTATGTAAAAATAAGTGAAGATAATATTTGAGATTATAAAACATGAACTTAACTAACCGGATTTTAATAGAATAGTAGCGACTATTTTAAGAACATCTCCAACCATTAAAAATTATTTTAATTTAAAACTGCATTATTTTAATGTGTTTTGACATTAAAAATGATTCTCTAACTATAACACAAAAATTTTCAAACTAAAACTATTGTATAATATTATATATTTATTTTTCTTTGTAATTTATTTAATTGTTTGTTTTATTAACAAAGTAAATATATAATGTTTTAGTGAGTGAATAGTATTTTAATGTAGTGAATAATATCATATCAAATTTGGTGTGAAATTATAATATTGAACTAAAATAATGTGAATTTTACAATTAGATTGAAGAGATTTTATCTTGGCGTAAAAATCACATTGACATATAATTTTAAGGTTAACAATAAAGTGTGCATACTGTTTTTTGTTGATAATAAGAAGAATAATAATTAGTAAAATATGAACCTTTGTTGTCAAAGTATATAGAAAAATTGTAGTTTGTATACAAATTTTATATCTTAATTAAGGGAATACCCTAAATCCATACTATAGTACTTTAGTTGACAGAGAACAAACTTATCACATTATAGGTAGTTTGCTAATTTCATCGAACAAATTCACTTAAGGATATAACCAAATGGTTCAAATAATAAGGCAGTTTAACACATTGGTTAAGCCAGAGGACAACCCCACTTCTGTCTGTCTTGTTGTGTGATGGACAGGAGAGTGCCCATGTGAGTACCTCCACATGTTCGTATGTGTGAACATTTGAGCCAATTTTATTTGCTGACTTATAGTGTTCCTATAGTCATCATATATTGTGAAATTGGGGTGGGATCCACTTATTATAAGAACAGTACAGGTTGAAAATAAACGAAGTCTTTTTAGGACAAAAGCTATAAAATACTAAAATAGTAAGATAGTCCACGCATTTTCACAAGATGATTAAATTCTACGCAAAAATAAAATAAATTTTAAAAGTACATATAGTATATACCAAAGCCAGAAAACAAATAGATAGTTACAGGGAAAAGACTAAATATCAAAGAGAGAAAAGTCCGTCAGTCGTTTTCACCGCTTCCGACCGATGGTGTAGACTTCCTAATCTTCAATTTGTTTTTTAGCTTCCGTTGTCGCGCCGATCTTTCGGTGGACAGTCGGTTCTTGTGTTCCGTTGTTGGTTCTTTCCGTCTAAAGGAAAACAAGCAGTTTTAAGTTGCGTTTTTAGGAGGAGGTTTCCTATGCTCCGGTAACTTTGTCTTTGGTGACTAGTTTGTGGGTTTCAGCTTCTGGTCTAAAGGAGCTCTCACGTCGACGATGGATGCTCTCCGACGTTTGGAAGCGGTGTTGAAGTAGATGTGGGTTGCGTTGATGCGGTTTGAGATCTCGGGTGAATCCCGATGAAGCTTGCCGGTGGTTTTAAAATGGTTTGGCTCCGAGGATTTGTGGCGACGGGTGAGTCCCGGTCGTGGTCTCCGGAAAAGACGTGCAACGGCGGCGCTCGTCGGTTTGGAAGGATCGAGTGACATGTGCGTCCGAAGGGGTGTGGATTGCAACACGTGGTAGGACTTCCCGAGGTGTCGGTGTCGGTGAAGTTTAAGTTTTTGTGGATTTGGGCTGTGACCCATTTTCTTTCGTTGTATATTTGACCCAAGTATGATATGGGCTTTAACGTTGTTGTTTGTCTGTTTGGTTTGTGGATTTTGGCTCTATAACTTTTGGGCCTTGGGCCATTAATATAATTTCAATATGGGGAAAAAATATATACCAAAGCTGAAAAATTAATGTTAGAGCTAGATCTGATCAGATCAGATCACCATGAGTATCGACTTATTGCAGAATCATGAATAAAGCGATGAATTCAAATCAAATTTTAAAGACTTGCATAGTTATTTCTGCAGTTTGAGTTTCAAGTAGATATATAAACGAGTTCGAAAGAATCAATTCGTTTGAAGCAATATTGTACCCTTAGCTTATATAATTTTGAAGTAGTTTTAAACATTTCCGTAATGGGTTTTCTGTTTACAAAACAGAAGCTAAATGATGATTAAAATAATTGGTGAGCTTGTAACTAAGATCATTACGAATGGTCGTTGTGGTTAAGGCTATAATTTTCTGGACGTAGTATTAAATTCTACACTCGTTACTTGTATTTTCTTTTTCCCATACTTATAGATTCCTAAGATCTGAGTTGGAATTACGTAAGAAGAACAATAAGATCTAGATCTGTTATTTGATTTTCTTTCTTTTTTATATAACTCTTGTATAGAAATAATGACATATATCTTAGAGATAATGATGTATTTTATATTGATTGTTATCTTCTTATGTCGGTTGTGATTACTACTCTGTATATAAACACACTTTCCTAAATTTTATGTGGTATCAGATCTAATGATTCCTGAACCTAAGATTTTCGCTTCCGCATACAATTTTTTCTACTTCTACCCATGATTAAATACTAGACAATCATGGTTACTACTATTTCTTCTTCTATGTCTGATACAACCGGTTCTCTTACTTCTTAAAATCAATCTTCTATTACTCCTTATAATTTTTATTCTTCTGATAATTCGGGTGCATTGATCACACCCGTTATTCTTCGTGGCGACAATTATTCTGATGATAATATATAAACTCTGATCATATATATCTTAGAGATAATGATGTACTTTATATTGGTTGTTATCTTAACCCGTTATTTTTCGTGGCGACAATTATTCTGATGATAATATAAACTCTGATCACATATATCTTAGAGATAATGATGTACTTTATATTGATTGTTATTTTCTATTAGTGATAGGTTTAATTCACACCTAAAAGCTAGTTCATGAATGGAGAATTGCCCATACACATATATATTGTCCAAAGATCGATAACACCACCTCTCGAAATGTGGATGGGCAACGGTCCATTGAAAATAGTCTAAACCCAATATTTCGGACATACCACATCAATATAGACCATTTGCACATGCTACATAGATAGAAAACTATTTATGTGGAAATCGTATGTTAAACTTTCACCATAGCTCTCTGATATTATATTAGCGATGAGCATAACTCACGTTCAAAATCTAACTCATAAATGGAGAATTGATGAGGATTGATGACAATCTTAATATCTTCTTACGTCGGTTGTGATTCCTGCTCTGTATATAAACTCTGCTACTATGTTAATACAAGACACACTTTCCTATATCTTATATCTGGTGAACTGAACCCTGCTCAATTTATGGTTACATTAATAGAATTCAAAGAATGTGACTTCATCGATAATTAGACGATCGTTTGTTTCAACTAGAATGTAGATAAATATAATACTCTTCACGTTTGTTGCTGATCTTCCGGTGAAATACCTTGACTTATGAGACTCACTTTATTAGATTTATACATTCCTATCTCTATTAATTAATTTAACATGAATCAATTTTGACTAGACATGAAAGTTATTTTTCTTTCTTTTCGTGATCGCGGGTAGGAGTTCTAAACACTAATAAAGGTGGGACAGTGATTTTGTTGACCAATTACATTTGTCTTGGCTTTATGCAAGTTGAAAAGCCCATCACAACTCATACTACACTTCCTTCTTAACATCACAAAACCCTCATCTCTCTATTTCGTCGGCAAAGGCTTCTTTCTCCTTGATTGAAAAGAGACTTTTATCCTTTTAGGCTTTTCTTGTCCCATCATCTCCTCAATTATTTTTCATATATGCATTCTTTTCATATATGAAAGGAATATTAAGAAATTATTGCAAATGGGATGTGGTTCTCTTGCCCATGTGCCAGGGCAAAGACAATGACTACTCACCATTAACTATGAAATTGAAATTTTACTAATATAATCAACTATGATGAATCATTAGAGCATCACATTATTCCGACAAAAAAGTTCCACTTTATTTTTGCAGAAAATCATCCTTATTTTACTAAAAAGGGAGTGAATAGAAAAACTGATTCTCATTTTGAAAGCTTAAAATCGTAAAAACCAAATTAGTTCCCTATCAAAATGATAATATTTGTTCAATTTATATAAGAAGATTTTTACTTTACAAATGATGTGTGAGAAGTGAGCTTCTAACTCTTACATGGATTCTTGTGAGGAGTGGGGTCTCACCAAGGCCCGTTTCTGCATGCAGTGTTCTAAAATTTTATACCTAGGCAGTGTGAAAAATGTCAGGTATAGAAGTTTTTTTTTTCTTTTTGCAAATAATGGTTGCTTTACTTGTCGATTTTAGAGAGTTCTCTGAGGAAAGCATGACCGGATCCTGGTTCCAATCCTATCGGTTGCAGAAATGGGACAGATTTATTTTGAGTCTGGCCCAACTAGACTTTTGTTCAACTGATTTCCATTATTAAAGTAAGACAACGACGCATACGAAAGATATAAAGCGCCATGCATCTAAGTTCTAAACACATATAATACAATTATACAAACGACCATATATACTTTCATCTAAAAAGTAATAAGCTAACAAGAAGCTGTGCTGGCCTTGAACAAAAGCGAAACAATCATAGGGCAGCTCCAACTAATATATATTCATCAACCCTAAATTATAGATAATCTTGGTTAATTAGTCTAGTGTTTATTAGCTCATGGATTTGAGTGTTTCCTTCATTTGTTTGATTTTCTTAATTAACTAATTACTTGATAAATCCATTTTTTTTCTTTGTTGTGGCCTTTATAAGTTCATGACTCTATCAGTAGAGTGCAACAACCTTCTATAATTGGAAATTCTACGATGAGAAAATCCGATTTAGATCGGGCGAATAGGTTAAAGATGGACGACTCGAACACAATATACAGTTACAAATCTTTAAAGCCTATTATTCATTGATTCAGCTAAGCGACAGAAACCTATAAACTACGTATGTAGGTTTAAACTATAGATGGGCTTTATAATTAGACAAAACCCAAATAGAGTAAGCAAAGGAGAAAACTTAATAGGCATTGAACCGAACGTGGTGTACACTAGGGTTTTGGGTTTTACCATTCAAAAAGTGGGTTTAATAGACCGGGGGCACAGATCTGCTGGTAGAACCCGGTTTGGTTTAAATCCCTAACGAGCTTGTTCTTGTTACTATTGCAAAATCGACGACGAGAGAGACGTGGTCAGCCATCGACTCCCAGGTATCTTTTTTTCCAGACATCTAAAAATGGCTTTCTCCACCAAACTCGCCGTCTTACAACAAAACACAAGTGTTTCACTGACAACAGTGCTCGGTTCACTCCGTTACATTTCCACAAAGCTCTTCGTTGGTGGTAATAAAGTCTAATCAGATGGTTTCATTTCACTGCAATCTCTCTCTCTGTCTTGTATAACAGTGTTGAATGCCTTTGGTCTCAGGCCTATCACCCGGAACTGACGACAGTTCCTTGAAGGACGCTTTCTCTACCTTCAGCGGAGTCTCAGATGGTAAGCCCTGGATCTTTCTTTTCACCTGTTCTGTAATAGAATGGATCTTTGCTCTGGTGTCCCTCGGAGTAATCATTTTCAGTCTTGTCGTGTTCTATGCTTCTGTAGCAAGAGTGATGACAAACAAAGTGACTGGGAGGTCTCGAGGTTATGGATTTGTTAACTTCATGAGCGAGGATTCTGCTAAATCTGCTATTTCAGCTATGGATGGACAGGTTTAGAATACAAAAGGAATCATCTACCTATCATATATTAAATTTTTATTTACTGTGCTGTATTGTTAATTTGTGGTTTGATTAATTAGGAGTTGAATGGGTTTAACATCCGTGTGGATGCTGCAAAAGAATGGCCAAGCTTGCCTTTGGGAGAGAGTGTAGAGGATGAGAAGAAAGGCAATAAGATGGTGGGGAGCCGATCTGTATGGAAAGATCCGTTCGTCGACGCCTTCTTGATGAAGAAGAAAAACGCAGCTCTGAACAGGAAGATATGGTCAAGGAGATCGACGATTCTGCCAGAGTATGTTGATTCGTCTGTGAGGATCTACAATGGGAAGACTCATGTGCGTTGTAAGATCACAGAGGGGAAAGTTGGGCATAAGTTTGGAGAGTTTGCGTTTACGAGAAAAGTGACCAAGCATCCTAGAGCAAAGTAAGTGTAGTGAAGTGAAGTAAGTTCTTGAGAATGATCTTTAGGATGCTCATTTTTTCGAAAGATGAGAAACTTTTGTAAGCCATTGATCATTGAAAGTGTTTTCTCTTGTTGTTCATGATTCTTAGGTAGTGATTTTTCGAGATGTGGAAAATCAACTTTAAATCCATCATTTCATCTACATGAAGATAGTTCTTTGACAGTGATTTCAATTAGTAAATAAAATTCAAGGTTGTAAATTTGATTACTATAGTTATAGCAAGTACAGGAATCAAATTACATTATATAATTAATCAAAGTAAATTAGGCGTTTTTTGAAAAATATGTAAATATACAGCTTATTCAGTTTAGGATTTGACAATTTAAAAGGTTGGATAGGATGTCAGTTAATCTTGGATAAAAAATATATTTTCTCAGTTTCAAAGTCTTAAAACATAAATTGAAAAGTATACTACAGTAAGCAGCCAGCAAATTGACATTTCAACAAGAAATAGCGAGTGGAGTATAATCACGTTTAAAAGAAACTTTGTGAGTGTGGTAGTTGAACTTGAAATTGATGACTATTCTCACCGAACCACAAAATGCCAAAAGTTATTTTGGAGTGCCGATTAATTTCGTATTAGTTTTTCAAAAATAAAAAAAAATTTGTTAAAATACACTTTCGATTAATTTTGAAATTATATGTATATAAATATGTTGAAAAAATTATATAAATTATACATATACATTCAATTGAATAAGAACCAAATTTAAAAAAAAAAACGAAACTGAACTAAATTCATAAAAAATCAAATAGTTCATATTAATTTAAATGTAAAAGATTAAAACCAAATCGAAAATCAAACGAGTATCCAAATATTTTAAATATAAAGATATTAATTAATTCTGATTTTATATATAGAATAAAGTTATAAATAAAATATCTAAAATCCTGAATTATCTTAATATTTTTTTTGGTTTTACCGGTTTAATCCAGAATTTCAGAATTTTTTTTTTATTTTTTGGCTTTTAAATTCGAACCAGACCCAAACTATTTCTAATTCGGTTCACTTTAGTTTTAGTAAAAAATAGAAACCCAACTTAAATGATATTATTCCAACCGATACAAATTCTAAACACTCCAATCCTAGTGACTTAAAATTGAATAACTACGAAAATCAAAAACCCAAAATATGGCACTAGTGATGATAATATGTAAGTAATTTTTGTAAAACACCTCACAAATAATCTGTAGAGGTGTATTTGTCAAAGCTGATGACGAGATGAAAACATTTAAAATGAGTATTTTTGTTCTATTTTCATTTGGAAATATCATATTCATGTAAACTTTTTTTTCCATTTTAAACATCATTGTTGTTTCCTTAGTAATAGTATCTACGTTTTCCCACCAGTACATATTCATACTAATATTTTTCTCAAAAGTAAAATCGAAAACAGAATTGCCACCCTTTTCGGAAAATATATAAGAAAGATGAAAAGTCTGATTCTTTTACCAGATCCAACAAACTCTCCCAACAACTAATCTCAGCCGTCCATCTCACTCCCGCTATAATCTATTTAACATCACAACGCCACCTTTCGTTTCTCCTCGCACACATTTGAAAAATTCAAAACAATGGCGTTGCTTGTCGAGAAGACGTCGAGTGGCCGTGAGTACAAGGTCAAAGACATGTCTCAGGCCGACTTCGGCCGTCTCGAGATCGAGCTCGCCGAGGTAGAAATGCCTGGACTCGTCTCTTGCCGTACCGAGTTCGGACCTTCTCAGCCACTCAAAGGTGCTAGAATCACCGGTTCTCTCCACATGACCATCCAAACCGCTGTTCTCATCGAGACGCTAACCGCTCTTGGCGCCGAGGTCAGATGGTGCTCGTGCAACATCTTCTCCACTCAGGACCACGCCGCAGCCGCGATCGCTCGTGATTCAGCCGCCGTGTTCTCGTGGAAAGGGGAGACTCTTCAGGAGTACTGGTGGTGCACGGAGAGATCTCTCGACTGGGGTCCGGGAGGTGGTCCCGATCTGATCGTCGACGACGGTGGTGACGCCACGCTCTTGATCCACGAAGGAGTTAAGGCTGAGGAGATCTTTGCCAAGACTGGTCAGTTCCCTGACCCGACTTCCACGGACAACCCTGAGTTTCAGATCGTGTTGTCGATCATTAAAGATGGTCTTCAAGTTGATCCTAAGAAGTACCACAAGATGAAAGAGAGATTGGTCGGTGTTTCCGAGGAGACGACCACTGGTGTTAAGAGGCTTTACCAGATGCAAGAGACTGGAGCTCTCTTGTTCCCTGCCATTAACGTCAATGACTCTGTCACCAAGAGCAAGGTATCACTTCCCATGTGTCCCCATTATAGCTTATATAAGACTAGATCTGACGTTTGTATCGTACTCTGTGTAAATTAGGTCTGTGAATTCTGTTTTCGGTTTGGTTTGGATCTATTATTTTGTTTTTTTTTGGTATAAAATATAAAAACCTTTTGATTATTTATAAATATGAAAAATATCGGGTAATTCAAATAGTTTCATATAATTCAAATAAAATATTTGGATAATTGGATAAATTCGATTTTGATAGTATTAGATATTTAATTACATAAATTTTGGGTTTATATATTATACTTTTATGTATGATTATTTTGAAACTAGATATAACTAGTACTTTTATGTATATAAATTATATTTAAGATATGAAAATACTTATTTGGTTTTCAGTTTTTTTTTTGTATAAAGAAACATGAACTGTTCAATGAGTTCGTGTCTGGTTTGGGTATAGGGTATAAATGCTCAGCCTAGTGTCAATACCATGTCTCATCTACCAAAACGACGTTGGTTTTATGTTTCATATTTTTGAAACAAGATCTCTGTTTCTTCAGCTGTAATTCTCTGTGTTGTATCACTGATAATTGAGTTGCTTGCAGTTCGACAACTTGTATGGATGTCGCCACTCTCTCCCTGATGGTCTCATGAGAGCCACTGATGTCATGATCGCTGGAAAGGTCGCTGTTATCTGCGGTTATGGTGATGTCGGAAAGGGTTGTGCTGCAGCCATGAAAACCGCTGGTGCCCGTGTCGTAGTGACTGAGATCGATCCAATCTGTGCCCTTCAGGCACTCATGGAAGGCCTCCAAGTTCTAACCCTTGAGGACGTTGTCTCTGAAGCTGACATATTTTGCACCACCACTGGAAACAAAGACATCATCATGGTCGACCACATGAGGAAGATGAAGAACAACGCCATTGTCTGCAACATTGGCCACTTCGACAACGAAATCGATATGCAAGGACTTGAGACTTTCCCTGGTGTGAAACGCATCACCATCAAGCCACAGACTGATAGGTGGGTGTTCCCTGACACAAAGTCAGGCATCATTGTGCTAGCTGAGGGTCGTCTGATGAACTTGGGATGCGCCACTGGACACCCGAGCTTCGTGATGTCGTGCTCGTTCACCAACCAGGTGATTGCACAGCTTGAGCTCTGGAACGAGAAGTCGAGCGGGAAGTATGAGAGGAAGGTATATGTTTTGCCTAAGCACTTGGACGAGAAGGTTGCTGCACTTCACTTGGGCAAGCTCGGTGCTAGACTCACCAAGCTCACCAAGGACCAATCTGACTATGTCAGCATACCCATTGAAGGTCCTTACAAGCCTGGTCATTATAGGTACTGAGAAGAACACAGGACCAAGCGTTGGTTCTCTTTAGGGTTATATGATTAGGTAATTTGAGTTGGTTTGGGTTTGGTCTGGTTGGGGAAATATGTGATATTGGTCTTCTGATGAGGTTGACCAAATATTGGTATGAATAAGTGGTTGTTGTTCTTGGTCTTGAGAGGCTTTTTCTATTTTGTATCATCTCTAAATTAATTTTTGTTTTACACTGTTGTTAGGCTTATTTATGCAATGTTTATGTTAACCAATTTACATTTCGGACTAGTGAGCAAACAAGATACTTGAAGTTAAAGCTACTTTCGGCTTCATATTACAGCAAATCTTATGTCTTCTCTGAATTGTATACCGAGATGGTCAATCCAAACACTCATCTTTTGACCTTAAAATGTTTAGTGTTGTGAAGGAGAAACTGACGTATGAGGAAACCTCAAGTCGAAAACAAATAGTGTTAGATTTTTGCCGAACTTTAGGAAGTGAATATCTTAACCAGAGAGCAGATGATTACTGAGTCTAATTACTGTTTCTATAATAAGCGAACTCTGTAATTGTCTTTTATAACGGCAACAATACATTACTAAGCAATATTTTCTAACAAACCCACGAACTTAAGCCATGATTCATTTGAAACTCATTTAGTTCAATGGAGAACCTTTTTTTTGTATAACAGTTTTATGGAGAACCACCCAATAGTCAGGTTCGTGAACTTACAACTTTACAAGAACGACCAAAACAAGCTCTTTCTAACTTCATGAGAGAAACAATAATTATTTTGCAGCATATGTACTCATCTCAATTGCTAGTTCTCTCCGGTCAACAAATTAAGGTCTTTATATCCAATCTATTTTTTTTTGAATGTAAAATTTATTCAATCAAAATTTTTTTACATCAAGTAACATAATTGAAACTACTAGATAGAACATAATTTAAAACCTATCTCCAACTTCTATCTCCCAAACAACCCTTTCCTACTTACAAGAAGCCAAATAAACTCAAATTTTTCCCTCAAACTTAACCATGTGACACAAGTCAAGTTTGGGAGGCTATAAGATTTTTCTCATTAAAACCCTCATTAGAAAAAACCCAATTGGGACAAAACTCTAATTGGAAAAAAAGAGTAAGAAAACTCATTGCATGGAGACAAAAGAAAACCCAACCCAAATTATGCATCTTAACCGCAAATGCACAAGCCCTCTTCAATATACTGCTGCCTCTTCCCCTTTCCCTGCATATAGCTTCAAACATATTTGTTTATCCTTACAAACCTTCCATAACTTCTACTTCGCCCTTCATCACTTCAATTAAGATAGGTTTTGGGATCTTGAACCGAACCAAACACACAAGCCATCCTCAAGATACTTCTGACCCTTTCCTTTTACTGCAAGCAGCTTCAATCTTATTTGTTTGTCCATACTCTTAATCATCACCTTTACATCCAATGGTTCTTCTCCATGGCGACGAGCATTTCGTTCCCTCCATATATTATGTAGCAATGCTTGGAACGTGTAACGAAGGATGAATTATTCTGTGGAATTGAGACTAGAATCTGGGCTAGAGACTGCTTCAATAATCTCATTCCAATCATAAGTGAGGTATGTCATTCCAAACTTTTCCAGAGTACTGACACTTGAAAAAAAAATGTGGACACGTCTCCTGCTCTTCATTACATAGAACACAAACTGGATTCGCAGTAGGATTCCACTTCGCCATTCTATCACAAGTTTGCATTCTATTTTTTACAGCCACCCACATCATGAAAGACAATTTAGGAGTAGATTGAGGAAACCACACACCCTTATGCCATAAGCAAATAGGCTGTGCCTCTCATATAATTCCAAGTCTTTTTTGCTGAGAATTTATTTGCAAACCTATTTCCATCTTGCCTCCATAAAGATCCTCATCACTATGCGTATTCCTCGTTTATATCCAATCTAGAAATGTAAGTTCTCATACAACATACATAAACCATTTCAGTTATTAACAAACCCATACCAGAAACTTCTAATTTTTGGTCCATACCTACCCCTATACAAGCTTAATCTCCCCCAATTTTATCCTAACATTTCCACAATCTTCAATCTATCAATCCACTCAACAGTTCCATCAACAAAGGACTATGATAAAGATAATAATAGAAATATAGAATGATGCATAAATGTGGAGATTATATATACTTTTGTTATCCATGTGAGTTGCATAATAGTTGAGCAGCGCTAAATTTGCAGTAATGCTTATAAATGTTGCGTAAGCCTTCCTACACAGATCCACCGACTGATCTTCAGTTAATTGTTTTTGTCACGTTTCATATTGTATACATATTAACTACTACTACTATATTATTTAATTTTGAAAGAGTACTGCGCGTTTAATAAGATAGATTTAGAATAGTTGACCCAGCAGGAACCTTCAATTTCTATTCTAGGCTGGTCAGCTACTGGGCATGGGTGTTCGGTGGCTCATTCGGTTTTGGTTCAGTTTTTCGGATTTTCGGTGTTATATTCATAAATACCATTCGGTTTTTACTAATTATCGGATCGGGTTCGATTCGGTTTCTTTCGGATTTGATTCAGATCAGATTTAATCAATGTTTAAAATCGTCCAAAAATATATATTTTTAAAACCTTAAAAATTGACAATTTTTTTTCAAAATACATAAATTATTTACAAATCTAATTAAAAATTAGTTAAATTATCTAAATTAACTAAAATATTCAAAATAACAAATAAAATGAACTACAAAAATATTTTGAATACTGTAAAATATCTAAATCACTTTAACATATATAAAAATATTAACATATTTAACTAATTTCGGATATTTTTGGATTCTAATTCGGATTTTAGTTCGGTTCGGGTTATAACCAAAGTCCAAAATAGTAAACTTATAAATCCCGTTCGGATATAAACAGTTCAGATTCGATTTCTTTTTCTGTTTCGGGTTACGGGTTAGGGTCGATATTTCGGATTGAAGTAAAAATGCCTACGCCTATCAGCTACGATTTATCTTTTAAAAATAGACAATGACTTTAGCTTTTCGTTTTATTAGAACAAACTAAAGGTGAGCAGAAATATTCGAACTTTTGAAGTTATTCATGATTTAAATGATTTGTCCCAGTAATGAATTATCCAATTATATTTGATTTATAGATACACGAATATCCAGTCATCCAAATATTCATTTTTTGAATATTTTTGACTGAACATTTGGTTCCATATGTACAAATATTTTTCAAACAAAAATAAATATAAAATTATGATATTTTATTACAAAATAAAATATATTTAATTTTAATACTATAATAACTAAAGTAATCAATTTAATAAATAAAAATATTGTAAAACTTACATAAAATATAATAGCTATATGATTTATATTTATAATTCTATAAATATATATATATATATATATATATATATATATATATATATTCATATAGCAAGTATAATATTTGTTCTTAATATTTGTATTTGTGTTTTCTTTTGATTTTTTTACAGATATTACATATTAATAACAACTTTGCTTTGTTTCGTAATTACAAAAAATTAATTTTTTTGTTTAAATGGAAACAAATAACTAATTGAATCAAATATTCCGTATCAATCCCTAAATTCAACATGTGTTTTTACATCTACAAATATGTAATACTATAACATTAAAGAATTCTATCACATGCATATTTTTAAATGTCATTATTTAAGCCTCTCATTCTCTTTAGATCCAAAATGTGTTTTGACATCTATAAATACCAAACATCTATAGTCGAATTTTTCATCACAATCAAAACAATAAACTCATTTCATTTACTACAAAAAATATGGGTGGCCTTACGCGACTTATCGTCGTCCTCTCCATGTTAGCCGCCACAGCTCTGACATCAAAATCACAATACGTGTTTCCCATCACCAAAGACGAACCCACAAAACAGTTCTACACCACTATCGGCATCGGAGCTGCCCCAGAAGCTCCCGTAAACTTCCTCCTTGATCTCGGAACTGACCTCACGTGGGCCAACTGCCGCAAAATCAAATCTTTATCATCTCTCCACCTCGTCAGATGCCAGAGCTCAACGTGCAAGGCCATCCCTGGAAACGGTTGCGACAGCCGAAATACCTGTCTTTACCAGCAACCAAACCCTTTCGGCAAAAACTCCTCCGTTACCAGCCGTGTCGTCCAGGACATAGCCAACAGCCCGACCGTTAGCTTCCGCCCCTTCACATTCTCATGCGCCGCCGCCGCGAAAAGATCTCAAGGCCTTCCTCCTCCGATGGCCGGAGTTCTTGGTCTTTCTACAGGAGAATATACGTTTTGGAGACAGGTCACGAAGAAGTTTAACATCATCCCGCAATTCTCTCTTTGCTTGCCTTCTTCCGGCACTACCGGTAACCTATACATCGGCGGCCTTTCTTACAGTGTCCCAAGTTCTGCGACGGTGATGAGAGTTAGCTCAGGAGACTATTTTATGGTGGTTCAATCTATCTACGTTGACGGGACTCTTTTATCTTTGAACCCTAGTTTACTGAACGGGGGAGCCAAGTTAAGCACGGTGGTTCCGTATACCGTACTACACACTGATATCTACAATGCTCTTGCTCAGTCTTTTACACTCAAGGCTAAGGTAAACCAATTAAAAACTATGAATTCTATTATTCAGTACTTGAACTAGGATTTTTTTTTTTTTAATAATATACTACTTCGTACAATTTTATTTTTACTTAAAAACAGTAGATGATAAGTTCATATATAAATTGTCTTCTTTTTTTTGACTGAATATAAATTGTCTTATTTATTACATGTAGTAGGAAAATGGTCTTTTGCTTTTTTTTTAAAGGAATTTTTAAAATTTTCTATTTTACTTGGGTTTTGACTTTTTGTCACCATATCACCTAAATCTGAAATGAAACTTTGTTGTTAAAAAAACGATAATTTAAAAAAAAAACTTAGCATTTTTTATATTTTGTATTTTTTTTTTCTCGGCATTTTTTTATATTTTGTTATGGGTTGAATACAGGCAAACGGAAGATCTCAAGTCCCATCGGTGGCGCCGTTCAAAAACTGTTACGACGCACGGGCCGCCGCAGGAAAGAATACGCCGGTGATAGAGTTTGGGCTACCGGGGAATATGAGGGAGGTGAGGTGGACATTCCACGGGACTAATACGTTGGTGAATATCAACAAGAAGGTGATCTGTTTGGCTTTCATCGATGGCGGAAAGAAACCGAAAGAGAATATTGTGATTGGGACATATCAGCTTCAAAATTATATTCTCTCGTTCGATATGAGCAGGACGCAACTTAGGCTTAGTGAGTCGCTCTTGCTCCACAACGCTAGCTGCTCCACTTAATGACTTTTCTAATAAAACAGAGAAAATCATCACAACTATAAAATTACTATAATTCATTTCAAATAATTACCTTTATCTTTCTTTCTCAAGTTTTTTCCTTTGTAAGTGTTTTTCTATTTCTCTTGTTAAGTTCTAATAATACTTCTGAAATGAAATTATAATTCAAGCTTTATATGAGATTTGGTAAATATCCCCATTTTTTTCCGTTAACTTCTTTAACTTCGTCTCTTTTACTGATAAATATGAACATTTTAATATTGTTTTGCTGTAATTATATTATACACTATCTCCTTTTTAATACATAATTTTTTAAAAAAAGATTATCCTAAATTAAATGATATTTTCAATTTTTAAGATAAAATTTATTATTTTTCTGTTACATGATCAGTTGTATTTTGTAATCTATTTTATTATAAATTGAATTGTAATTAGGTGAAAAATTAATAATGTTTTTAAATATAAAAACTTAAATGTTTTTTTATAATTTATATAGACAATCTTAAAATCATCTAATAAAAATGGAGAAAATATCTATTTACATATTTATTTTATTAAAACTGAAATACAAAATAAAACTCACAATTCTTCAACAGTTTTATTGCAACTATTGCCACTCATTTATTTACTTTTAGCCATATCTAAGGTGAATAATTAGACATTATATATATATAATAAATATAAGTTTTGATAATGTATGTTTTATACTCTCCCATTTCAAAATATTTCATGTTTTAGAAATTCCACACATATTAAGAAAATATCTAAAATTTTGATTTGTTTTTGAAAAAATGTAAAATTTGATTATATATATATATTTTTTTTAAAAAATTAACTATTTTTCATAACTTTTAATCAATTAAAATTCAATAAAAATAATTAATTATCTTAAAGTTTACAATTTATCAATATTATTTAATAAAATTACATTGAAAATGTAAAAATGTATATCTTTTAGAAATGAATAATTTTTCTAAAACATATATCTTTTTGTAAAATAGTGAATATAATACATGTCTTTGAATGTCATTTCCCATAACTTATCTTTTAAGTCAAGGTTTTTATTATGCTTTTTTGTCCTTTGTCATTCTTAAAATATAAACAAAATGATCAACTCTACTAACGGCCGACAGAAAAAAAACTCTACTAACGGCCAATATATTAAATTGTTCATGACTAAGTTAAATTTAAATTATGTTTGATAATCTAAATACAAAAAAAAATCATAATAGATTCATATATTATATGTTATTTTCATTTTAAAATTTAAAATGTAATAGTTGCGTCAGTGTCCTTATTAATTTAGTACATATATCATACTATATACGACGTAGATAAACCTATAGATATGTGATCTATTAATTAGAGATACAGTATATGATATAATGAACATGGTACTGATGTGGTTTAGCCACTTTTACTATTCCTGGAGTTTCATATCAACAGCTAAGAGCGGGTCCAGAGTTTTGCTAAAGCTTGGAAAAAATAGGATGCTAAAGTGTCCAGTCTACTTGTAGAGTCTATCTATCTCATCCTTATATTGATCAACCACCTTGTCCCGTCTTATCTTCATTGTTGGCGTCATGAAACCGTTGTCTATCTGCAATGATATTCATAGAACATTCACTTGAGGCTCAAATCTCTCACCACAAACGGAGGGGACATCAATGAAAAGCTAACCAAAAAGAGTGATAAGGATTGGTACCGTGAAGGGCTCCTCAACGATGAGAACTGGACCTACTTGGAATGAACATTCTGATGTCCTGCATAATGATTTTTATACACACAAAAAAAAATATGAGTTCCTTTATTGCTCTCTTTTACTAAGAACTTAATGAATCATTACCATTTCCTCAGTTCTTCGTAGACCATACTCTTTAGTGTCTTCTTGCTAAGTTCGTTGACTTCAGGATCTACTGGTGAAATTTTGTTTTTTGCTACTCCTTCTACCGCTTCTTTGTTAGGGATAATAATAGCTCCAAGGCGGCGTTGATCCTGAGAAGAGCAATCAGATCCGAAAAGGTAAATAAGTAAAACATATACCGTGTTCTTAAATCGAAGTCTCTAACAAGTACCTGTCCAATAACCACTATTTGTTGAATCAGACTGCTTCTCATGGCTGCTTCTTCAATCTCCAACGGCTCCACATTTTCACCTACGACGATCAAAGTGCTATACATCAAACGTTTATAACATTACTTTTGCGCCAAGACTTGTAGTAATTAAAATATATGCTAACACATATGATATACATACCTGTGGAAAGTACAATGGTGTCCTTGGCACGACCTTCAAGAACGAGGACACCTCCGCAGCTACGACTCCGCCCTGTTGAATGATGAGGCGCAATCCAACCCATGTCTCCAGTATTAAACCATCCATCGTCATCTATTACTTGCTTGGTAGCCACTGGATTCTGAGAACAATCAACAGAAGAATGAGTTAATATGATCTAATCGCCAAGCATCCAAAATACAGAGGATATTTGGAGAAAATTAACTCACATCCAACTTTTTATCGTAAAACCAGCAGCAAGTGAGTGTGTGTTTTTACCTTATAGTAACCTCTCATAACTGGTGGGCCTCTGACTTTGACAATGCCTTTTGAACCAGGTGGAAGAACAGTACCAGTCTCTTGATCTACGATTTTGAATTCTGTATCTTTAATAGGATGCCCAACTGAGCCAAGAACCTTCACATATACCAAAAGGTACGAAAATAAGATACAGACAAACCAAAAATGATGAACAATATGTATATAAAAAGAAACAGATATGACAACTTTTAATGTCTTCTGACCACTACTTTGCTAGATGGATTCTCTAACATGTAGTGCAACATGGGAACTTATTGTCCAATGATCTCATAAGGAAATGGAAGGTTATTGAGGTGAGGGTTTAAACTTACATTACAGCTAAGCTTCCGCGCAGAGACAACCGGTGAGGTTTCTGTCAAACCATATCCATTTTGTACATTCACACCGATGGCCTGCACCAAGAACAAACTCTGTTTACATACATATAGACAATACCTTGTTTGCATTGCATAAAATAAACATTTTTCTCTAATTTCAAGAAACAATATTGGCGGTCTAACCTCGAAAAACTTGTCAATATGCATAGGTAAACTCCCACCTCCACTGACACCAGCCTGAAGAAAACAAAGAAGTCAAGTCTTACAAAACTACAAAGAGAAAATGGAAGTAGAATGTTGTAATACTACCTTTGTTATTCCAATAGACGAGCGGATTTTTTCATGCACAAGCTTTTCAGCCAACATATGCAATGGCCACAGGATAGACGCAACTAGCCTCGCCCACAACCAATCAACCACAGCAACAATATACACTGGGGCCTTTTGGTTCTTTGTCAAACAAAGACCCTGAACATCAGAGAAAAGAACTTATCATGTCCCCAAGCATCACAAAATAGGAACAAGAAATACTAAAAGAGGCGACATCATCTGCGGTCACCAACCTCGTAGATTCTTCTCATCTCCGTATATGCAAGGCTGACTCTGATCAACGTAAGCGCCAAAAACTTACGAACAGGGGAGCTCGTAGAAATTTGCTTTTGAATCCCGCTGCAACTCTCAGAAAACATAAAGATCTGCTTAGCTTAGTAAATGAATCTTTACCTGTAAAGTAGAATATACCTGTAGAGTGTCTCATATACCAAAGGAACTGAAATAAGATAGTGTGGTTGATACCGCTTGAGATCATCCTATACCAAACATTAAAGGTAACGTTATAGAAAGTTACATCTTGTCTCATTTTCAAGATTAAGATGCTTCTTTAAAATGTCACTGTGTAGCATATAGCATAGAGAGGTTTACCTTTAAGAACCTAATAGATGTATATTTTTGCTCAACTCCACATGTAAAAATGAAGTATTCACAAGCCCGTTCATAAGCGTGCCATGATGGTAGCATACTTAGAAACCTTTCCCCAGCTTTAGCAGGTACAAATTCAGATAAGTTTCTTATCTGTCAAGTAATCCAACAAACAAAGAGGGTTTCTTTTCAGAACGTTATAGCAAACTCTTGTAAATGATGACATGAAGATTGGTTTGAACCTGGTGTAAAATATTCTTATGTGTAAGCATAACACCTTTTGGATTCCCAGTAGTTCCGCTGGTATACATAATAGTTGCTGTATGATCTGGATCGATGAATTCATATTCATACTTACCACTATCACTAGATCCTGCAAGTTTTGCACGTCTCTCCTGACCTAAGTTCTTGATTTCGTTGTAGCTATAGACTGGTGTCTTTCTACCCGATGTAACCAAAGACGATTTGTCACCCCATAGAAGGATCACAAATCTAAGAGATGCCTTGTAAGAAAACGTATCAGCAATGCGGTTGAAAAACTCAGGGTTATCCACAACAAGACCTACACTGCAAGACAAGACAATAAAAGGTAATCCAAAAAGACAAAGTGAAAATTCAACAAAGGAACAAAAAAAAAGGTATAAGGCGTTACCTCTCTGAATGACAGTATATCTGCAATAACTCTTCAACAGATGATCTTGATCCTCTGACAACATTGACTGCTCCTGTCGCCATTATCCCTGGCATAAAGTTATTAGACATTATAATACGCATCTCCACAGATCATTTGGTTGTCTCTGGAAATGACCAATATGGTTAACGTGTAAGGATAAAATGATTTTTTAATATAATCAACCAGGTACCTTGATCAGCAACAAGCCAGCGACAGGAGTTATCAGCAAAAAGTGCAATCTTCTCATCTGCTTTCACCCCAATGGCTCGCAAGCCCTCAACAAAGTCCAATATTTCTTGTTCCAACTGCAGTTTTTAAGATGATTGAAATGAAAATGAATATTAAAACAACAATGAAAAAAGCCTCTGTTTCAAAAGTAGAACAGGTGAATCACGCAGTGTGATGAAAAAGCACAGGTTAAAATTAAAAGTGTTACCTGTCTGTAAGTGAAAGTGGAAGGAGGATCATGATAGGGATCAACCACAGCAACACTGTCACCGTACTTATCCGCAGATGATCTCCATATATCAGGAACAGCCTTCCATTCATTAGATCTCAAAGCAGTAGCAGCAGCATCATCCCCTGGTATCGATGAGCGTTCCAAGAACGGTGCACAACGCCTTAGCTCCTTCTCCTGAACCTATAAGAATGGTAACACACAAGATTTTGATGTTACAGATCATTCAAGAAGGCTCTAAAAGTGATTTAGCTTTCGTAAGACCTAAAACTAGTCTGGTTTAAAGTTGACCAGCTCAAAAGTCAACCCTCAGCAAAATAATATAGGAATCGGTCAGAAGAAGAAAATAAGAAAGGGAACTTGCCGTGGACTCGCAGTTAACTCGAAACCTCAGGCGTGAAGAAGAAACACGAGTTCGGCGGCTAAAAAACTTGTAACTCCCAGAATCTTGAGGTTCACGAAGAGAGGGAAAGAATTTTGAAACGAGAACCGAAGGTCCCAGAGACGTTGACGCCATGGCTGAGACTCTGAGAGAGAAGAAGAAGAAGAAGAAGAAGAAGAAGAAGAAGAAGAAAGACGTTACTGGTGTTGGCGTGAAGATGAGAGAAAGAGAGAGAGAGAGAGAGAGAGAGAGAGAGAGAGAGAGAGATGATGAAGCAAGTAACATAGAAAAGGACGAGAGAGAGAGTGACGATATTGTGATTATGATTTTCACAAGAATAAACGAAAAAAAGAAAAGACCAGTTGGTTGGCACCGCTGCAGAAGCATGGCAACTTCAGAGGATTACTAAAAGAAAACAAACAGAGTCGATACTTTGCACACTTATAAGAATTATTTATTTATTTATTTTGGACTTTACTAAATAATAAAAGACAAACTAGTGCAGATTCTTTAAATTTTGAAATATTTTTATTTTTAAAAAATAGGTAAAATGATGAAAAGTGCATCCAATATTTGTTTTAAATTTAAACTAAAATTATCTTTATGGAAAAATTGATGTTCTCTTAATTTAAAATGTGCAATCTTTAAATGTAATTTTATTTTTAATAACTGAAACTAATTAATAAACATATTATTAATATTTTATTAATTGAAAAATGGAGCTTAAAAACCCAAACAAAAGAAGAATTTTTCTTTTCTAAGAAAAAGGTGGTCCTCTCATGACTCGACTCCACTTTACGTCTCTAGTTTGTAGACTCTCCCACGGCTCCTACATACCGTTTGTGACGCACATACTTCAAGAGAGAGATGGTCTTTCTTTTCCACCGAAAACAATAACAATCTCTAAGAGCATCCGCAAATGAGGATTTAACCAATTCTTAGCGCGATAACATAGGTTAATTTGATTAAAATATTAATACATATGTTCGATTACGGAAGGATTGATCCTTGAACAAAGATTAGAAGGATCAAGTCCTTGTGTACGTTCGGTGATAGGTAGAGCTTTTGTTTGTATTTGGCCAGAGCAAAAAAAATTTGGTCATTTGCAACGGAAACCGAATTAAAAAAAAAAAGCTCTCGACTCTCGACGAAAAGGCGATTTGGAGGCGTCAGCTTCAGGAAGGTAAAGCGATCCCTTTTCTCGTAGATTAATCGATTCCGATGACTTTTTATCATATTTTCCTCTCTATTTAGGGTTCGGTTTTGGGTTTAAATCGATTTGGGGATATTTGTGTTCGAAATTAGGGTTTGCAAACGATTTGGGTATAAATCGAAATTAGGGTTTCAAAACGACAATTGTCTTAGAGGCTGTAGCTTCACAAGATCTTTGGATATGTCACGCTTTTTTGGTCCTCCAGATACTTTTAACGATATTAATGTCCTGGATCGGTCTCCTGTTTTTCATGACATTTTTGAAGGTCGAGCTCTCAAATTAAAGTACGTGGTCAACGGACATCTGTATAAGTTGGCGTACTACTTCACAGACGGTATCTATCCAAAATGGTCCACATTTATCCAATCGATCTCATCCCCTCAAGGTCCTAAAGCAGTGTTATTTGCTGAACATCAAGAATCAGTCCGGAAAGATGTGGAGCGGGCTTTTGGAGTTTTGCAATCTCGATTTGCGATTGTGAAAAACCCGGCTCTTACATGGGAGAAAGAAGGGAAGATTATGCGAGCATGTATCATACTACACAATATGATAGTCGAAAATGAACGCAATGAATACCCTCGCAGTATAAATGAATTTGAAGAAGGCGACAGTAGAAGAACCTCACGGGTGGAAACCGAGAAGCCTACAAATATCGGTAATTGCGTTGGCATTCGGAATGATGTTCGCGACAGACGTAAACATCAAAAATTGAAAAATGATCTAATCGAATATATTTGGAACAAATATGGTGATGATAATGAATAAATATTGTATCTTTCTATTTAATAATGCAATAAATAAAAAATTTAATTTCAATTTTATAAAAAAAAAAAATTAATTCTTAAGAATTCTTAAATGGAGAACACCATTGGACATACAAATTTAATGAAAGTCCTTAACTATTTAGAAAAAAAAAAATTTATATCCCTAAAGACTCCAATGGTGATAACACCATTGGAGATACTCTAAACGTGGCATCGATTCTACATAAAACAAGATCACCTATTGATTCGTCTCTTAAACTCTCACAGTTCTTTGGTGCTTGTTTTTATTTGGAGTTGTTTTTATTAAATGTATAAGGATTAAACAAGTATGATGTTAACAAAAAAAAAATCTAGCAAAACTTATGTAGTTCACGAATCGGTGATTGTATTTTTATATGCTTTTGTAGTTTTGTTCCATTGCTTATGATTTTCTCATAATGTCTATCATTTCCTCACTATTTTCATCAAACACATTAATGTTACCAGATAGATAAACACATGAGAGATGATGTAATCTTCGTCTTTAAAATATTAGTAACAAATTTTCGATGTTTATTCAATCTTTCTCAACAACAGAAAATAAGGAGTAACAACTTGGAATAACGGAAATAAAAATTATCAAGAAGAAGATTGACTTAAAAATACTAATGATCCAGCTTTTGATCCTTCTCCATGCTCCTTAATTAGTTTTGACTCTTGGCGAAGTCTCACAGGATAACGCTAGGGAACTTGCAACGCTCATTCCCTGTGAAATAGTCATTACAATCATTAAGAAGTTGTCCAAAAATAAAAAAAAATCATTAAAAGTAATTATGTAATCTCAGAATTGTTCTTTCTCCACTAGGAAACCACAACTTCAGTGAGAGGTATTTTCGTATGTCTAGTATTTCTTGTGAAACAAGTAATATAGAATTTTAGAAACTCACCAGGGTTGGTCGTGGTCTCACGCGCAAAACCATTGAAGTAGCACCGAGAGCTTTGGTTCCTGAACTGAGCCCAGTACGAGCTAAAGGCATAGCTAGCATGCCAAGTAATCGAAACCGGTGCGTAACACTCTCTTCCCGGCGCCAAAGCTGCACACGTTGCGTTGCTTTGTCGGCAAGCAAAGCTAAGCTCCCGCTCCAACTCCGCCTCGCTGGCTCCTTCGACCGTCACGCACCACACATTTCCCTTGAACGGAACATTGTTACTCGGTTTAGGCAACGAACCAGGACTAGGGACCGGTCTCGTCCCGCTGAAATCAATGTCGTAGATCTGTGTACCGTCAGGATTCAAAATCCCCCAATGCCTCTCTGTTCCCGAACCGGGTCTCTGGTTTTCATTGAACAATGAGAACAAAAACGTCGGTATAGGTGAACCGGGTCTAGCCGGTGTACCGAGCGGCGGGTTAGCAGTCATCTTCTTGATCAAATTCCGGTTATACGTGGCCGCATTGAGAATGTTAGCTCCGGTTTCGTCGATGTCACCAGAATTAGGCCACCCGGTTTCAGAGATTGCAAGCCGGACGTTTGGATAACCGAGCTTGGTCATCGCGAAAATAACCGAATCGAGCATCTGGTCAAGAAGATTGGTGTAAACCAAACCGGTTTGGGGGTCGGTATAAGTTGAATTCGATTGGAAGAGAGCGAAATCCAAAGGGTTGTTAACCGGATCAGTGGACCAAGGGAAGTAAGGGTAAACATCGAGGAAGAAGAAAGAGTTTGTTCCGTTGAGGAACTTCAGCAACGGTAACATCACCGGAGCGGCGACTTCTTCCCTGAACGCACCACTCGACGGAGGAAAACTCGTTCGAAGAACATCCATGGCGAGCGGTGTTCCCACTTTGATGTTGTGGATCCCTCTTGCTCTGAGAGAAGTCACTATTTTACGCATGGCAGGGACAAGACTCGCCCAGGTTTGCTTGTCTTGATCTGAGCTGTTGCTGAGAATCTCGTTCCCGACGAGGACGAATCGGATTCTTGTTTGCGGGTAGTGAGCAAGGACGTTGGTGGTGACCCAGTTGTCTGCGGCGGCTTGATCGGCGCCGATGGGAATGATTTGGTTGTTAGGGACCATGATTGTGACGTAGAGATTGGTCTGAGAGAGGACCATTAGGGTTTCGGGGTCGGCGTCGTAGAGTTTGACGTGGCCTGCATTAATAGATTTGATGAGGTTGATTGATTGGTAAGGAGATGGGAGATTGTTGCCTAATCTTCCGTAGTTTATCCCAATCCTGCTTGCAAGTGATAAAAATGTTTTGTTGTTCGGTGAACCAATTGCGTACCGACAAGAACCTGTAAAAAGAAGACAAGATTATGGTAAGGGAAAATGTGTTTGGTCGTTGAATTACAATATAATGAGACTTACTTGACAGGGCGATGAGAGTGAGGAACAGAGCAAAATAAGCTATTGGAGAAGACATGCTGTTGAGAGGAGAGTGCTGATGAGTTGAATTTAGGATGAAGTAGAGGAGACTTGTTGAGGGGGTATTTAGAGGAGATTATGGGGTTGTACATGTTTAGTGATTAAGATATAATCACTCATGCAAGAAAAGCGTTTGATCAAACTATTAATTGCTTCTTGAACTCTCATAGTTCTTTGTGTTTAAAGAAGACTGGTTGGTTGGCTTGTTCAAAGGAGACCAAGAATCGCTCTGTCACATTATAATGCTAAATAATACATTTTTTTGTTGATCATTTGCATAAAATTTATATGAATTTATATTTTTTTTACTAGAAAACAAATAATTTTAAAGATATCCTACAATAATGTTTAAGTTTTATGCAGTGTTTTTATATCCAATATAAAATTGTAAAATCATTTACTTGTATGTAATTTGATTCAGATTTAATAAAAAACCATTAACTAAAAATACAGTAAAACCCAGTAAAAACAAAAAAAAAATGCTATAACCCGCAATAAGAACTGTTAGACGATGAAAACTGATAATATTTTTTTTAAAAATTGATTAAACTATTCATATACATTTTAACATTACGTAAAATTGAATAAACATGTTATTCCTTAGATTTTGATGAAATTTTGATTATGTCATTAGAAAAAAATGGTAATAAAAAAATTCTTGATATGATAGTATTAGTTTATTTTTTAAAATTAATAACATATTATAAGTTTATATTTTTATTTATTTTAGATTTAAAAGTTAATTATATAATAATTTTTATTTAATTATTTACTATCTTAACTTTTAGCAAAAAAATACTAATTTGGTATTAAAAATATTCAAATAATTTATTTTTCATGACATATGAAATTTATAACTAAAATAAAATTCTAAATATCAATTATATTTTTAGAATAAAACTTGAGTTTTTGATATGTCTTATATAATTCAGTGGTTAATAATGTTATATTTATATATAACTACATATTATAATTTATTGATCAATTATTCAACCACAGTTGACCTAGTGGTTCAGTGATCCATGACCATAACATATTCTGACTGAATCTCAAGGTTGATCAGCGGTGCTCTGAAGATCAAGATATTGGATATTGGGGTTTGTTTTAGAGCAAGTACCCATTCTCTTTCGAATCGCATATGAGCTCTAAAAGTTAAGCTAATAATGTTAAACAAGCGATTAGTGCGAGGCCACTAATATGTGTGTATTTCTTTTTCTCAATTAAAAAGGTGAATCTTGGAACAGGCAGTCGACACCATGCTAGTGTTGGTTGACACCTGTCTTGCACACTGTAAGTCTGCTTCTATCTCTATGCTTTAATCAGTTTTATTTGTTTTTTTTTCACCAACTTCAACTTTATAATACTTGGGACAAGGTTGTTTAAGTGCATGGGAAGTAGTTTGTAACAGTGTGCCTTTTCAGAGTCAGTCATTTTTGAGTTAAACTTTAGTCAAGGACTATGAGACCTTTCTTTCTGATATTGATTGCAAACTACACAACATGAAAATTCAAAATGGATTGATATGCCAATTATATCCATGCTTACAAGAGTGTATAAAGGATCCAAAACTGAATTCCTTTTAATCTACTTGATTATCTTTCTTTGAAATTTGGTATACACTGGATTTCCTCGTTTAGATCTGAAAAGACTGGTCTATGTTAATATGGTTTTCTTTTTTTTTTATTCAATAAAAATATGAAAAATAAAAGAATACGGGATAAAAGTAAAAATAAATGAACCTGGTGTTTCTCATTAAAGCATGACTGATATTTTTTTTTGATCAAAAAGCATGACTGATAAATTTGGTCAATATAAGAGTTTAAATGATATTAGAGTTTAAATGATATTCTATAAAGTAGGGAAAAATAGATTGAAGGAAGCGAAAAAGAAGATATGAAAGAGACCAAAGTAAGACTGTATGAGTGATCAGAAACCTCAACCTCAATAGGTAAGAGTCTATGTATTTTGTGATCGATATTTCCTTGATGAATCTGTATTTTAAATTTTTAAATAAAGTTAGTGATGGTGAATTTGGATATTTCTTATGAATTGTGCGCTGAAATGGTTGGGTTGGTAAGTTTTTTTTTTTGCTAAACTGTAAATATCATAAAAGAATAGAAAGTTGTTACAAACGCACAAACTTAAATTCGATTCATCTTGGCAAAAAGAAAAAAAAAAGAACAAGATGAATCACAAACTAGCCATAAGAACATTTTTACACAAATTTTATCTTAAACCATAGGACCATGAGTGAATCATAGAGCTTCCTGTAGCGCCTTGCAGAGATAATGTTGCGGACTTCCTTATCAATGCCGTTGAACACAGTGCTCGCCGGAATGGATGACTGATTATGCACCAAGTTATTCCTCTGCTTCCATTTGTGGTAAACCACAGCGTGAGTCGCGATTTTCCTGAGCAGAGAGAACTTCTTCGATGGAGTGGCTCTGATCCAAGAGAGGAGTTCCGACCAGTCGGTAAAAGCTCTTCTCGGTGTGTTGCATCGGACGAAGACTTCCTTCCAAATGGATTGGCTGTAAGCGCATGAGAGTAGAAGATGATCTCTGGTTTCATCGAAATTGGAGCATAGCGGGCATGAAGGTGAGATTGCAACGCCCCAAGCAGCCAATCTTGATCGAGTGGGCATCCGGTCGTAGTTAGCAATCCACATGTTGAAGCTGAGCTTCGGGATAACGCCTTTGAACCAGACAACATCCACCCAGTTTTGAATCTCCTGTCTTGGTCTGAGCACCTCCCACGTTGTGGAGGACCTGAAATCAACAAAAGACGAATCACGAGCAACCCATATATATTCATCATTAACATCAGAGGGGAGTGGTAGATTAATAGTAGTGAGGTGAGCGTGCAGGTCTACTTCCATTTGCGAGCGAGGATGAGGCATAGTCCACGATGATCCGGAGATAGCATCCGCCACCACCGCGTTGTCTCTAAGTCGGAGCCTTCTGGGTCCTGTCGGGCCTATGTGATCAATCAGCTGTCCCAGCGGACTCCAGTTATCGAACCAAAAGCTTGCGGTCTGTCCGTTTCCCAGCACGGTTTTGCAAAAACGAAGCGCCAGAGGTCTTAAGTCCAATAGTTTCCGCCATGCCCAAGAGTCATTGTCGTTTGCTGTGATAGTCCAGAAAGATTGACCATGGAGGTGCGTGCTTCGGTGCCAGTCAACCCACAAGGAGGGCGCATTTGACAGGAGAAGCCATATAAATTTGAGACACATCACCTGATTCCAGATTAAGAAGCTTCTTAGGCCTAGGCCTCCTTCATTTTTGGGTAGACAAACAGTGGTCCAGGCAATTTTAGCAATACTTCTCTTCTCTGTACTTCCGGACCATAAAAAACGAGAACATAGTGATTCAATATTCTTTATGCAGCCCTTTGGTAAGATGAACGCCGATGTCCAGAAAGTAACCGTACCGAAGATAACTGTGTTTAGGAGTTGGAGTCTTCCCGCAAACGACAAGAGCTTGGCTGACCAAGAGTGGAAGCTCGAGTTCAATTTAATCATCAAGGGGGAGTACTCTGAGATCTGAGCTTCCTGCTCATTAATGGGAGACCGAGGTACCTAATCGGAAGTTTACCAGAAGGGAAACCATAGTTTGAAATAACAGTGGTTTCACTTTGGTTAACTCCAGAAGTAAATAACTCAGTCTTGGCGCTGTTAATGTGGAGGCCCGACCATGAAGCAAAGTCGTCGAGACACTCAGTGATGCCGTGAAGACTATTGCTTGTGCCATCAAAGAAGACCATCACATCATCCGCGAACATGAGATGGGATATCTTTAGATCCTCCGTTCTCGGGTGGTAGCCAATAGAACCTGCTTCATAGCGAGATAGGAGAAGCCGGGAGAGGCATTCCATAGCAAGCACGAAGAGATACGATGACAACGGATCTCCCTGACGGATACCTTTGGAGCTTTTAAAAAAACCACCCGAGACACCATTTACCGAGACCGAGAAGGAGGCAGTCGACAAGCATTCCTTTATGAGCATTATGTAACTGTCCGGAATAGCTAGAGCTCGAAGGGTGGCTAGTATGAAGTTCCATCTTAGGCAGTCAAATGCTTTCCTCAGATCAACCTTGAGCATGCCTCTTGGAGTCAGATTCTGCGTGTTGTATCCATTGACTAGGTCTGTTGCAAGGAGCACGTTCTCTGCAAGGAGTCTGCCGGGGAGGAAGGCGGACTGAGACTTGGAGATCATAAGAGGCAGGATTTCTTTTAGCCGGGAAGCCATTAGCTTGGAGATGACTTTGTACACCGTATTGAGGCATGAGATGGGTCTAAATTCGGAGGGGTGGGATGCATTGGGCTTCTTTGGGATTAAGAACAGGTTTGCGGAGTTCCATTGCTTGAGCAGTTTCCCGGATCTGAAGAATTCCATAATTGCTTCAGTCACTTCTGTACCGATTACCGACCAGGAGGCAATGAAAAATTCTGTTGAATAACCGTCCGGGCCTCCCGTTTTATTCCGAGGCAGTGAGAAAAAAGCCTCCTTAATATACATCGTTGAGAAGCCTTTCTCAAAGTCCATGACCTGTTCGTCTGTGCATTTGAAATTGAAGAGCAAGTCCACGTCACTCTGGACGAACATGGGAGGAGTAGCTGGGCTTCCAAGAAGATCAGAGAAGTAATCTACACAAAGCTGCTAGATCCCTTCTTGAGAATCGATCCGTTCTCCTGAATCTGAGAGGAGGAAATGGATGTGATTTATGGCTTGTCGGGATGCCGCGTATCTGTGGAAGAGCGAAGTACTGCCATCACCAAAAAAGAGCCAGTTTATACGCGACCTCTGAAAAAAGAATACATGGAAGTTCTTTTCCTGTTGATACTTTTTGATGGGATTGCAACCGGTATTGGTGAGATGGCTTTCTAATGGATATGTGAGTTCATAATGTTTTCAAACCTCTTTTACGTTTAATTTTGGTGCATGAAACTAATACTCCCTTTGAATCAGAAAAACTGTCTGGCACCAATCATTTATCGTCGTTTCTCCTAATTTATTAATAGATATTTTTTCTTTAAGTTACTTCTTTTTTGATCAAAAATATCTTTTTCCTTAAATTACTAAACACGGAAAAAGATGCAGAGCTAACTTAACAAATTAAGCACGTGTTTCAAAAAGACAAAGAAAGAGGAAGTGTGGATATCAAACATGCACGTCACTGCCTATGTCCCTCGTGTGTGTATATAAAGTCCTCCAAGGATTTGTGAAACCACTACCCATAAATCTTTCCCTCATCCTGTTACGTATAAATTTTACAATAATTGAGCTAGATACTTTTAATATCAATCTTTGGTCCATGGAGGAATCGTCCAAAGGCTTGACAAAAGGTGCATGGACGACTGAAGAAGACAGTCTCTTGAGGCGATGCATTGATAAGTATGGAGAAGGCAAATGGCATCAAGTCCCTTTAAGAGCTGGTATGTTAATTTTCTTACTTTTATATATACATATAAATTATAATCAATCACTACGGAAAATTTCTTTCCCTTTGTCTACTATTCGGGGAATTAATTAACACATGACTGAATCATTGTTTTTCTTTTTGTCATAATGAACAAATCTTCGACTCATGCTTTATGAGGTTGTTCATGGAAAAACATTCATGTTGTTCGTATTTAATTATGTCGCACTTAAACGAAGATCTGCATTTAAGACTTCTACTTCCGCTGACAAAGAGATAAGATACCAACATTTCTTTTGGGTTTTCCTTTAGTAAATGAATTCAGTGACATTTTCTGTACGAATACGTGTCTTTGTGTGGAAATAATACATAACTTCTATTAGTGTGATTCTTCTTTTTTTTGTAACTTATTATTAGTGTGATTCTTCGGGATAAAATTATTGGTTTTGTAGGGCTTAATAGGTGTAGGAAGAGTTGTAGACTAAGATGGCTGAACTATTTGAAGCCAACTATCAAGAGAGGAAAACTTAACTCTGATGAAGTTGATCTTCTTCTCCGTCTTCATAAGCTTTTAGGAAACAGGTTTGTATTCTTAAGACAAAAATTCAACCTTTTCTTATCTAATGATCCATAAAATATATATCCAAATCGTTCAATGCATGCTTAGGTGGTCTTTAATTGCTGGTAGACTACCCGGTCGGACTGCTAATGATATCAAGAATTACTGGAATACCCATCTGAGCAAGAAACATGAACCATGTAAGACCAAGATGAAGAAGAGAAACATAACATACCCTTCTACCACACCTGCCCAAAAAAATGACGTTTTCAAACCTCGACCTCGACTCTTCACCGTTAACAATGGCTACAGCCATCTCCGTGGCCTGCCAGAAGTTGACGTTGTTCCTCCATGCCTTGGACTCAACAACATTAATAATGTCTGTGAAAATAGTATGACATGTAACAAAGGCAAAGCTAGGGAGAAGTATGAACTTTTTAGTAATTTAATGAATGGAGAGAATGTGTGGTGGGAGAGTTTGCTGGAGGAGAGCAAACAGCCTGACACGCTCGTTCCAGAAGGTAAGGAAACAGAAAAGGGGGCAACCTCCGCGTTTGACGTTGAGGAACTTTGGAAGATGTTGGATGGAGAGACCGTAGAACTTGATTAGTGTTTTCAGTATATTTGTTTGCGATCTGTGTGTTACTTTTGCATTTAGTGTGGATCGGAGTTGTTTCCAAATAAACCAATTAATTTATGTTCTGGTTGTGCTTATATTTTGCAAAAGAAAAAGATATATGGTTTGTATAAAATCAGGATTTCCTTCTACGAATTTTTTTTTGCTAAATCTTCTACATACTGCAAAATAAGTTTTTCTATATATTATATACATATACGGTAGTATCAATTGTAAGTCAAAGGTGACAGCGTACATTACAATGTAACTCGCTTACTCAACATGAGTTGACCATTAACAGCATCTCCAACAATTCTCTTTATTTTAAAGTAGAAATCCACTTAAAATAAAATGATAAAGAAATGGCTTTAGAAAAAATCTCTGATTGATCCCAGTTTTAGCTTCCGATTATGATTTGAAGTTAGGTTGGATCAAGCGTACATATTGCGCCTAATGCAGTTCTGCCTTCGGAGCCACCTAAAATCCAACAAATTTTAATAACATAAAAGCCAAGAAATGCAAACTAATATGTTTTTGCTCAAGGGCCTTCATTATGTTAAGTTGACCCTGAGTTCTCTATATATATATTTGTGAATGCAATAATTTTTATTTATAAAGTTATTTGTAATAACTTTGTAGTACTTTTTGAAATTAACTAATTTCTATTGCTGAAAAGGTACTTTCTCTACAATTATTCAATTTATATGCATTAGAGCTAAAGCCTTCTATTTAAATCTTATTCTTTTTGCAATCTATTTGACCAATTAACCCCTACAAAAAATATATATAGTTGCTTTGAAAATCAAATACCATTTTAGGAAATATTTTAGGGGAGAAGTGTCGACCCCTACTGTTTTCAACCAGACATGCGACATAGACTTTTCCCTTAGAGCATCTCCATTAGTAAGTTTGTCCATTCTCGATTTCCAATGCAATTATAATAGTTTTTTATTTTTTTTCGTTTGATTTTCCAAAAAAAAAAAAAAACTAATTAACCGATCAATCGCGGGCTGCCACGCGTCAGTGGAGCCCACAAATAGTGACGATACGGGTTCGTCCAAGTGATCTTGCGCGGCGCGGATTCACAAAGCAGACATTAATATATATTTTTTTTTATGAAAATGCGTGTGAACCTTTATTAGCATACCCCAATGGGGATGCTCTTAGCAATAAAACTGAATGCTGTTGACTGTTGTCGTCTAATCGTCTAACTGATGTCATCTTCTGTTCACTGGTGGAGTAATTTTTCCATGCAACCAACTCCATTTTGAATCCACCTTCTTTGGAAAAATATGTGCCGTGCGAACAGAGTTTGTTCTTCTTTCTCTTTGTTAAAACGAACAGAATTTTTTGACATTGTTCAAAATACCGTACCACAAGCCTTTTAATGTAGTGATATGCATTTTCTTTTTCTGTTTCTCGAAATCATTGATATCTATATATATAAAGAAATGATGTTTCTTTCCTGCTGACACGTCAGCTGACAGGTCACAAATTCGGTCGTCGAGCGGTTGACACGTGTCCGCGTTAATGAAACGCAGCAATTCATTATTTAGGCTACCGTCTGGGCTTTGTGTAATACTATTGGGCTTAACAGGCTGACACATGTCTTTGTATACTAAACTCTGCATTACGGTTTAAACGGAACTAAGGAACTAAGCGTCATGTTTTTGTCGTTTCATTTTCTTCATTCGTTAACTCTATGAAAATTATTAACTCCATCAACTCAAATCAAGCGCAATGAATTCAATGATCCTTTATCTCTTCAAGACTGTGTTTCTCAATCTATAAAAAGGTATTTGCATACCTAGAACATCATTCCTCCCAGTTCATGAAAACCAAAATAAACACAATATTTGAAGGCCGCCGCTGATCTTTTATTGTCGAGGTGTTTTTCTCATGTGAAAATCAAACGGTGGCGCGTTGATGGGAGTGGAGATGCTCCTCCTTGATTCAAACGTTTTTCCGATCTTTACTCTTATGATCATATTTTTCTTGAACTATTCGGTGTTCACATTCATAAGCTTCAAACTTTTTTCCCCAGATCTTCTTTTAATCTCTTTTGGTTTATATAATAATTTGAGACCATTTGTTGATTATGCTCTATTTTCACAATTTTCAGTAGAGCCACTGTAAGGGTTCACCGTCTCGCCGCTCAAGGCTGGTTCAATGTTCACACTCTAGCTCTTTGATACAAATGGTTTGTGCATTCTCTTCTTCTTTGTCTTCCTAATCTGTCTGTTGTGGTTTAGGATTTTTATTTCTTAGTAATGTTTTGATTTCTTTAAGATTGAATTTTGGTAGTGGCCAAGTAGTCGGTGGTGCAGGTTCCTTGGTATGAAACAGGTTGGTCTAATTAGTTTTTTTTTTATTTTATTTAGTGATTTCTGTGTATGTATGTAAAAACACGCTTTCACCCATATTTCAGCTACAGAGTTCAAAGATGATCTATAAAGCTGATGAACCAAAACGAGCCCACCAAATTATCAGAAGCGGTAGATGAAAGAGAGGGAGAGGAGGAGAAGAAATAAGAACTTGGTAGGAACTTTTGTCGATGTTTAGATAAGTTTGTGAAGATGCTAACGGTTGTCTGATTTTAATATGTTTGTGTTTATAAGCGCTGCTCTTATATTTGTTCTATTCTTCCAATGTGATAGTTGTGTATCCTCAGAGTAGTACTTATGTTAGGTTGGCTAAAGTTGGTGAGACGTATTTGGATCTCTCTTACCGTTAGTCAAGGTTTTAAATTTGATATGTTTTCTTCAGATATGTTGTAGAGAATTGGTATATCAAGAAGCTTTCATCAGTGACTGTTTAGGACTGATCGTGTATCAGTTTCATCTTGATTAACTTGAAGCTGTTCTGAAAGTATTCTGATGGTGCAGGTCTCGCGTACCAGGATCGGCCGGGGGACAGGTACGGCTCGGATTGCTTACATACTTAAGATGCTGAAACAAGTTCTTACATATTTTAATCTGCTTAAGATGCTTAAAAAGAGTTCTTATCAATGTCCTCTCCATAGTGACTATGATTCATGGAGTTGACATCCTGTGTCCTGCTAGCTTCCCTCATGAGCTTCTCTTATGCGTCTCTGTGGTGTCTTAGGTTTGACAAAAGATGGTGATGGGGAGTTTAAAATAAGATGATGTTCGTCAGTGATTCTTTGAACCCGAAGAATGTATTTCTCTTTCTATGCTTATATTCCAAATCCCAGAAAGTTCAAAATCCAAAGACATGTTTGATTCCTTCACCCTCTTCTCTCTCAAGGTAACTTTTCATATTTGGGCATCCGTTGAAGTAGCCCTGCAGGACTTTCCTGCTAGGATACTAATCAATCAATCAATCTTGTGTAGGATTACAATGCAGCCATGGCATTCTATTATGCACCGGTTCTTCCACAATATAATTGAGATAATGATACTGTTCACTGGCCAGTTGTTGACATAGTTTTGTTCAACACATATTTTTGTGGATTATATACTAGACCTTTTTAAAAGTAGTGAATACAATCACTTGGAGAGGAATCAGATCTTTTGTTCAATACTATCTTTGCTTCCTTATCTTGAATTCCATCTAAGGTGGATATGAACCTTCACTGGCTTAATTGTAAACCTTTTTGTTGCTTCTGAAACAATGATTCTAACTTTCTTCAACTTCCTCTAAAAGTTTATATGTTGCTTGGAGTATATTTTTATTATTAGTTTGTGATATGACTAATGATGGTGATGACTGGCAAGTTCTTTAGAAGAGATGTAAAATATTTTCACAGCTAATTTCAAAATCTCTTCTTAGCAAAAAAAAAAGTAAGTCTCTTCCAATCATGAGTTAAAAAGATTTTTAAAACTATTGTTACATGGGATCTAGAAAGCAAAATACTACATCACTTATATATTGGCTTCAGAAAATTTACAGTCAGAATACTTTTTTTTCTTCCAAAACTAATACCAAGATTGCAGGAAAAAAATGTATAGCTTAGAAAAGACGTTACCAACTCAAATAACAAAACCTAAAACAATAAATAAGGCATGGTGATATATTGGCATTTGGCAACTGTATACAAAGTACAAACCACATCAAATATAAAGAAAGAATTACACTATAAGGCAGTTTCAAGTTTTTAATAACAATATAAGGCAGTCTACGCTCCTCAGACAGTTTTTCTCTTTTCAATACATGTTTCACTATTCCCAATTCACAAATCAATTGAATTCTAACTAAAGTCCAACTAAATAATAAAATACTAAATTTCATATTATTTTATGTTCTTTTATCTTTCTTCTTCGTCTTCTTTCTTCCAAACTTTCCATCTTTTTCTAAACTAAAATCTGATTATTCAGATTGTTTTTTCAAAAGAACTTACATGTAATTATTGTCTATGTCGTTTAATCTATCTTTTAAGATATGTCAAGACATATCTCTGATAATGGTGTAATAATGACATATATGATAAGCAGAGACGTAATCGGTGGAGACGTAAACGACGGTAGAGACATAGGAGACGGTGGAGACGTAGACGATGGTGAAGACGATGCAGAAGACCCATCATCCAACAGTGGAAATACAGTTAACGTCACACACCTTCCTCATGTGTGGTATTATGTTATGTTCTCTGTTGTCTTTCACGTATCTCTTCCACCGTTCTCTGACAACTCAACCACTGTTCTTCGTCGTCTCAATAACCGCTCTGAAATTGGCACAATAAGCTTGAGAGAAACAATGGCTAATTTTGACATTTTTACATATTTGGTCTCTAAACTTATTTGTTATTTATTTTATAACCCCAATACTTTTTAAATATGAAAATTAGTCCTTAATTTGGTCCCAAACATCATAAACTACATTTTAACCTATTGTAGTAGGAACACATCTATGAAATACAATAAAAATAACTAAAGACACACTTAAACTTCCGAATTTGCATTCTTAGCCCATGCGATATGCAAAAAGCAAACAAATGAAATAAACGAAAATAATATGATCAAAATAAACTATAATAAGATAATCAGAATCATCACATATCATAACTTGTGCAGTGTCAAAGAAAAAATGTACATGTGACTTTTTATAAAATATTGTACATGTGGACAATGAAAAACATGTGTACATGCTGACGATATTTGAGGTGCTAATATTTTGCTCACATCTTGATTCAACCAAAAGTCTAGTTGTGAGTAGTATTGTTAGGTTCTAATGTTACCTATATTTCTGGTGTCTAATATATCTTCACATGAAGAATTCATGAGGATGGACAATATGTAAGGAAAAAAGGCTAAATGCCCTTTTGTACATGTTGATATGTAAATCAATGTACAGACAAGTCGCACACATCTTTTTGTACATGTAGAAATGTAAAACTATGTACACATATATATCATTAAAACATTGTATATGTGTACAATCATATGATGTCTATGTGTACACAAATTTTACTATCATGTACAATGATTCATTTGTATAATATAGTCAACGTACATAAGACCGATTTTTGTTTTTGAGCAAGAATAACAAACGACATGTGTACATTTTGTGACGTGTACATCTATAGAAACTTGAACAAATTAGATGTTTAAGATAAATGGACATGTTATTTTGTGTATACTAATGTGTACACATGTACATCGAAGATGAACCAATATATGTAAAAAAGTTGTACACATAAATGGATTGATGGTTGCTTACACATATCGTTGTACACATATAGGTGGATATGTGCATACATGATGAGATAACAGAAATATGTGTACACATTACCATAATATCATACTATCTAATTGGATTATTTTGCAAGTTCAAAATGTCTACAATCATATGATGCCCATATGTACACATATTTTACTATCATGTACAATGATTCACTTGTATAATATAGTCCACGTACATAAGACCAATTTTTGTTTTTGAGTAAGAATAACAAAAGACATGTGTACACTTTGTGACGTGTACATCTATAGAAACTGGAACAAATTAGATGTTTAAGATAAATGGACATGTTATTTTGTGTACACTTACGTGTACACATGTAACGTGTACACATGTACATCGAAGATGAACCAATATATGTAGAAAATGTTGTACACATATAAATGGATTGGTGGTTGCTTACACATATCGTTGTACACATATAGGTGGATATGTGCATACATAATTTTATGTATTATTCATATCTAATGATTTTAGCTTTGATTTTAGTTCATTTAATGTATTCTCCAATGCATTTAAGAATTAATATGTGCATATGTTGCCCAATTTCATTAACAGAGAGTTGTAGTATCTAATTGATTAATTTTGATCTTAACCAAAGTGACAATTGATTTTGTATATAACAATAGTTTGGGTCTTATTGGTTAACTATGTACATTAACAATTAATTTTTTTGGACAATTAAAAGAGATAAATCTGAAAATTTGATAGTTTGAGCCAAATTGTTAATAACCTAACAAATAAATGACCAAATGTGAAAATATGAGAAAAAGCTTCATTGTTTCCTGAGCTTCACGGTACGACACCGCAGTGGATTCCAATCATCACCACGACTTATTGTCACAGATGAAAACTAGGAAGCACAACAAAGAAGATATGATGCACCACAAAAATTATTAAAGAATTGTGTTTATTTTGTAAAATAAATAGAGATTTAAAAATAAACCAAAATCTAAGAAAGAAGAAAAGAAGAGAATCAGTGGGTCCTACATATTATATTCTAGTTATACTTTAGTTAGCAATGAATGGATTAAGTTAAGAAAAGTGTCTTAAGAGCAAAAACTGATTTATTGTGTAATAGAAAACTCAAAACTGCCTCTCAATATAAAAAACTCAAATATAAATACCAGTGTACAATAACATTATTTGATTATTTGTTAAATCAGCCAAGCTAAAATTATTGGTAATAAAATTGCTTATTAATACACCGATACAAAGTATTATTCCTTAAAAAATATTTAAACAAAAAGAAGTATACACATATACATTTAGAGTTAACGAATATAGATTTGAAATTGAAAAAAAAAATTGTGAAAATATTAAAAAATAGCAAACTAATCATTTTAAAACACTCAATAAAATTAATAATATATTATGCAATTTTCCAGTTACTAACTTTTCCATAGGGCGGGCCAAACCATAAACTAATGTATAATTAAAACATAAGTTATTTAACAAATTTTTTTTGAAACCTTTTAACAAGAAAAAATATGTTAAAAATCATAACAAAATTTTCGAGATAGTGTGGTTTATTTAGTCTTCAAATACAATAGCATGTACAAAATTTAGCTAATATTTATATTTTTAAATAATAAAAATTTATATTAAATATTTTTACTAATTATTTTAATTGCTTTTAAATTTACATTCCGCCCGTAGGGCGGGCCAGCCCTAGTCTATATATATAAAGAAAGGATGTTTCTCTCCTTCTGACACGTCAGCTGACAGGTCACAAATTCGGTCGTCGAGCGGCTGACACGTGTCCGATTCATTATTTAGGCTACCGTCTGGGCTTTGTGTAATACTATTGGGCTTAACAGGCTGACACATGTCTTTGTATACTAAACTCTGCGTTACGGTTTAAACGGAACTAAAGGAACTAAGCGTCATGTTTTTGTCGTTTCATTTTCTTCATTCGTTAACTCTATGAAAATTCTTAACTCCATCAACTCAAATCAAGCGCAATGAATTCAATGATCCTTTATCTCTTCAAGACTGTGTTTCTCAATCTATAAAAGGTATTTGCATACCTAGAACATCATTCCTCTCAGTTCATGAAAATCCAAAATAAACACAATATTTGAAGGCCGCCGCTGATCTTTTATTGTCGAGGTGTTTTTCTCATGTGAAAATCAAACGGTGGCGCGTTGATGGGAGTGGAGATGCTCCTCCTTGATTCGAACGTTTTCCGATCTTTACTCTTATGATCATATTTTTCTTGAACTATTCGGTGTTCACATTCATAAGCTTCAAACTTTTTTCCCAGATCTTCTTTTAATCTCTTTTGGTTTATATAATATTTTGAGACCATTTGTTGATTATGCTCTATTTTCACAATTTTCAGTAGAGCCACCGTAAGGGTTCACCGTCTCGCCGCTCAAGGCTGGTTCAATGTTCACACTCTAGCTCCTTGATACAAATGGTTTGTGCATTCTCTTCTTCTTTGTCTTCCCAATCTGTCTGTTGTGGTTTAGGATTTTTATTTCTTAGTAATGTTTTGATTTCTTTAAGAATGAATTTTGGTAGTGGCCAAGTAGTTGGTGGTGCAGGTTCCTTGGTATGAAACAGATTGGTCTAATTATTTTTTTTTTTAATTTTATTCAGTGATTTCTGTGTATGTATGTAAAAACACACTTTCACCCATATTTCAGCTACAGAGTTCAAAGATGATCTATAAAGCTGATGAACCAAAACGAGCCCACCAAATTATCAGAAGCGGTAGATGAAAGAGAGGGAGAGGAGGAGAAGAAATAAGAACTTGGTAGGAACTTTTGTCGATGTTTAGATAAGTTTGTGAAGATGCTAACGGTTGTCTGATTTTAATATGTTTGTGTTTATAAGCGCTGCTCTTATATTTGTTCTATTCTTCCAATGTGATAGTTGTGTATCCTCAGAGTAGTACTTATGTTAGGTTGGCTAAAGTTGGTGAGACGTATTTGGATCTCTCTTACCGTTAGTCAAGGTTTTAAATTTGATATGTTTTCTTCAGATATGTTGTAGAGAATTGGTATATCAAGAAGCTTTCATCAGTGACTGTTTAGGACTGATCGTGTATCAGTTTCATCTTGATTAACTTGAAGCTGTTCTGAAAGTATTCTGATGGTGCAGGTCTCGCGTACCAGGATCGGCCGGGGGACAGGTACGGCTCGGATTGCTTACATACTTAAGATGCTGAAACAAGTTCTTACATATTTTAGTCTGCTTAAGATGCTGAAAAAGAGTTCTTATCAATGTCCTCTCCATAGTGACTATGATTCATGGAGTTGACATCCTGTGTCCTGCTAGCTTCCCTCATGAGCTTCTCTTATGCGTCTCTGTGGTGTCTTAGGTTTGACAAAAGATGGTGATGGGGAGTTTAAAATAAGATGATGTTCGTCAGTGATTCTTTGAACCCGAAGAATGTATTTCTCTTTCTATGCTTATATTCCAAATCCCAGAAAGTTCAAAATCCAAAGACATGTTTGATTCCTTCACCCTCTTCTCTCTCAAGGTAACTTTTCATATTTGGGCATCCGTTGAAGTAGCCCTGCAGGACTTTCCTGCTAGGATACTAATCAATCAATCTTGTGTAGGATTACAATGCAGCCATGGCATTCTATTATGCACCGGTTCTTCCACAATATAATTGAGATAATGATACTGTTCACTGGCCAGTTGTTGACATAGTTTTGTTCAACACATATTTTGGTGGATTATATACTAGACCTTTTTAAAAGTAGTGAATACAATCACTTGGAGAGGAATCAGATCTTTTGTTCAATACTATCTTTGCTTCCTTATCTTGAATTCCATCTAAGGTGGATATGAACCTTCACTGGCTTAATTGTAAACCTTTTTGTTGCTTCTGAAACAATGATTCTAGCTTTCTTCAACTTCCTCTAAAAGTTTATATGTTGCTTGGAGTATATTTTTATTATTAGTTTGTGATATGACTAATGATGGTGATGACTGGCAAGTTCTTTAGAAGAGATGTAAAATATTTTCACAGCTAATTTCAAAATCTCTTCTTAGCAAAAAAAAAAAAGTAAGTCTCTTCCAATCATGAGTTACAAAGATTTTTAAAACTATTGTTACATGGGATCTAGAAAGCAAAATACTACATCACTTATATATTGGCTTCAGAAAATTTACAGTCAGAATACTTTTTTTTCTTCCAAAACTAAAACCAAGATTGCAGGAAAAAAATGTATAGCTTAGAAAAGACGTTACCAACTCAAATAACAAAACCTAAAACAATAAATAAGGCATGGTGATATATTGGCATTTGGAAACTGTATACAAAGTACAAACCACATCAAATATAAATACCAGGGTACAATAACATTATTTGATTATTTGTTAAATCAGCCAAGCTAAAATTATTGGTTATAAAATTGCTTATTAATACACCGATACAAAGTATTATTCCTTACAAAATATTTAAACAAAAAGAAGTATACACATATACATTTAGAGTTAACGAATATAGATTTGAAATTGAAAAAAAAATTGTGAAAATATTAAAAAATAGCAAACTAATCATTTTAAAACACTCAATAAAATTAATAATATATTATGGAATTTTCCAGTTACTAACTTTTCCGTAGGGCGGGCCAAACCATAAACTAATGTATAATTAAAACATAAGTTATCTAACAATTTTTTTTGAAACCTTTTAACAAGAAAAAAATATGTTAAAAATCATAACAAAATTTTCGAGATAGTGTGGTTTATTTAGTCTTCAAATACAATAGCATGTACAAAATTTAGCTAATATTTATATTTTTAAATAATAAAAATTTATATTAAATATTTATACTAATTATTTTAATTATTTTTAAATTTACATCCCGCCTGTAGGGCGGGCCAGCCCTAGTCTATTTATATAAAATAGAGTTTTCTCACTCCAGGATGCGCCACATCAGATTACAGGTCATAAACTCGATGCATCAGAGAGCGACACGTGTCACCGATTAATGAAACTCGGCGTTTCGTTGAAACACAAAGCGGAATGGGTTTTGTTCGGTTTTTACGTGCTGGGCTTCTAAAAAACGTTCAAAATGTTATATATTAGGTTGTTTAGTAGTTGGGCTTCCATAACTTATCTATAATTTCACAAACCTAAGCCCAAGATGATTTTTCACGTCCACCGACCCTCTTTCCAAACAGTTCTTTGGAAAGCAACGACACCGTTATGACGAATGATGTGCTTTCCAGCGGCTCTGTAGATTCGGTAGAGATCCGGCACCGTTACGCAAAACGTTTGCATTCAATCATCGCTATTAATGCTCCATTAACCTACTCTACTCATAAATGCCACCGACCCACTACTAGCACCACGTCTCAATCAATACACCACCTTCTTATGAATCTGCTACTATAAATATGGGCGTTTCTTTCCCTGCGATTCATCACTTTCTCCTTCTCAATCATTGTAATCCAGACAAATTCAGACATCGTAATGGCACCAGATTGTCAAGAGACGTTCGTCTAAAGAAAACACCTTCTGCAAGAAAAGTGCTTCTGGGAGACAGGTAAGAAACTGCATTTGTCCGAGATCAACCACAGCACTCGAGAGATACTACAAAAGTAAACGGTAAATCAGAAAACAATCATAGTTTCAAATGAGCAAGTGTATAACTAAAGGGGAAAACATAACTGTTGTTTTACTCACCAACCATGTATAGCTTCGATAAACGATTGCAGATTTGAGGCGTCAGTGATTCATGTTATACTTATTGAAGAAAGAGATTACAAATTAGTGCTGCACAGAAAAAAAACTCACTGAGCTGCTTATTGGGTTATGCTCTGATTCTTTACCGGCGGAGAGATTGTATCAAGAAAAAACGAGGTGATTTGGGCAAACATCAGCAATGACTAAGCTCTGAAAATGATTGCTGGTGAAGCTTACGGCTGGGCACGGTGCTCTCTGCATCAGTGGAAAATTCATCTAATCAAAGGCCACTTGCTTAGATGTTGATGCCATAATCTTCAGCCTGTTATATTATTTTTTCTTGGGTAAAAATGTTAAGACGTTTTATATTATTGTTATAATGGTTATGACTTATGAGTATGGATATGGGCTTTGGATTATGGCATTTAGTTTGTCACTAACATGCTTAATATCTTTTTTCTTTTTGTAAAAGTACATGCTCAACATCTTTACTTTAGAATTTAGATAAAACTGTTATGTAGAAGTTCTAAGAATAAGATACGTGCATATATGATCATGTGTTCTCCAGAAATTGTACAAGGGAATCATTTATCAAACCTAATATATCAACTAATAATTTTCTCAAAAAAATATATAAACTAATAAATTCATGGCAATGCTTAAATATCATTTTCGGAAACTACAGCTCTCAGGCTAACACATAAACACAAGTTCCTATTTCCTGAATGATCACATAAAAGAAACTAACTTTTCACAATTTCTATATATTTCCTGAGATGATCAGATAAGTGATTTAATTTCTTAGGCTATACGATATTCTCATGATATATATGTAGAGAAAAAATAGCAGTCGGAAGAATTTACTTGAACAAAATTAAAGGGATGTAAAACAAGCATATTGGAAATCCATCAAAAGTCATTACATAAAATAAGTGTGAGCTCGAATGTAATTAGATAGATTTAAAATATTAATGAATAAGTTCTTTCTTTTTCATCCTGTAAATTAAAGCTTTAATTTTAAGAAAATATATCTTTAGAAATAAAAATAATTTAATTCATAAAACGAACATATAAATGAAATAGAAAAGAACTTTAGTTCACTTATCATTTATAACTCTACTGAATCCAATTAACTGTAATTTATAATCCACAGACTAAAACAAACAATGAAATAAAACAAATTGTTTTAATTTTAAACTATATAATAGTTAGATAAGAATATATAATCTCTGAAATAAATTAATAAATTAAATATTTTAAAGTAGATTTATATTATTAGTTTATATATTTGTCCGCCCGTAGGGCGGGTTTAATCTAGTATTACCATATAGCAATGCAATACAACCCTTTCTCTGTACGTCACAATCCCTTAAGAATTTATTTAGCTGTACGTCACAATCTAATTAATATACATAGTTATTAATTTTGTACAGAAATTTAATTTACACAGTACTTGAAGCTAATTAAATCATTTAATTTAAATGTTAACTACATACGATGATCACAAAGAGTCAAATAGATGGTTGACACAAATATGTACCAAAATAACAGAAAAGTGATATTTTAAAATATATACATATTATATAGCAATCAATAAATATTCATCTATATTCAAGCAGCGTTTTTTAAACCCGGACCGGATCGATGAAACAGATTGAACCATAAATCGAACAGTAATCCATATTGAATTAATGCCAAAAATCAACTAAAATTGATTCGGTTAAAAATTTATATTGAACCGTCAAAAATTTTGGAACCGGCAACCCAATGAACTGGTTAAACCCAGTTCGTATATAAACCATAATTTTGTTAATAAAATAATTAATTTTTTTCTTTTAAATTAAAAATAGGATTTATGAAAAATTAATAAAGTATCGCTTTTCATTTTTTAACGTTTCTACAACTCACAAATCACAAGATTTTTAATCTTCAAGTCATGATATTGTTTTTGTTTACTTTCCACTATGTCTAAATATTATTTGATCACTTTTTCTGTAGACTTTTATAATTGAAAAAAATACGTTTGTGGAATTTATATAATTTATAAAAGAAAAAATACTTGTTTTATTTTAAAATATAAAAATTTAACTAATGTGTGCATAATTTTTTTGAAAGTGATAAAGATTTAGAGTGATAATGATACGGAGACTAAACATTAAATATACTTTTCACACTGATTTAAATTTGAACTATTAATTCATTTTATTACTTTTGTTATATTTTAGCTCTTACTTGTTTTCTTAATATTATGGTTATTGAAACACTTTATTTGATATAGTCCATTTTTATAATAACATGCATATTGTTTATAAAATATTATTAATTCAATTTAGTCTAATCAAATTCAATCAAATCCGATTCAAATTTAGTCGAACCAAAATGATCCATGACCCAAAATATTTTTACACGCCGGTCCGATTTTAAAAACGCTGATTTCAAGGATTTACACGTCCTAACCGAGTTTTAGATGCAATTACAAAAATATTATGTTGTTTTAACAATATTTTCCGCAGTTATTAATTACTTATTTAAGTTTTAATATTTAAGGAATAGGGTTGAGTTAATAAACTTTTACAAATGATCATTAAAAATTCATGAATTATTTAAAAGGATTAGTTTAGTTTTTTAATAATAAATTTACAATATTTGTGAAAATAATCACTCTTAAAAAATAAATTAAATGGTATCAAGTTATAATAAAATTAGAGTTTCCCATGAAATATGATTACAGAATAGCTATACTTTTATATTTTTCAAATAAATTAAATTAAAATTTAAAATTAATAATATGAAAAATATATTTTTGAAGTATATATTATTATTTTCAAAAATAAAATCCATTACATATATAAACTCCAAAACTCTTGTTTCAATTTATATGAGAATACAACGTTAAAATATTATCTTTTATTTTTTCCTAAAATTTGGGTTAAAATATTATCTTGCTCTCTAAATCCAAGCTTAAAATATATATGCTCCAATCTTTTATATTGTGCAAAAAAGAAACTCTATATATATTTTTTAAGTAGCATCACCAAATATTTTAATTTGTGATTTGATAATCTTTTAGTTTGTCACTCATGTACAAACAAAATAATCCAATAAAAATTATTCACATCACATGCATCTTAGTTCCTTATGTCCACATAGATGTATTCATGGCTGGTTCTCGGTCAAGTGTAATGAAATATTGGCTTTAAATTTTTGAAGAAAATAATATAGACAAAAACCTAAAAGAAATTTTAAAAACTCCTAATTTACAAAAAAATAAATTTTACCTAAAATCTTCAATATATCACATACAACCCCTTAATTTCAGAACCGATAATATTGAATGTACTACACTCATCGTCTATGTGTAGCACAACAACATCATATCATACTCCTCATTTCAGAGATTTTGAGATATAACCTATATGTATTTTCCAGAATTTATGAATATTTCCAGGATATTGAAATTGACCAAATCCTTTATATCAACCATAATCACTTTGAATATTACTTTGGTTTTAGTTTTGATTCACCATCATTTTTTTTTGAAAATATTCGCATTGTTAAACGTAGCAAGGTTGCCCACATTTTTACAATAAGCCATTGTTTACAACAACGTAGAATCACACATATTATAATATTTTATCTAATACTTATATCACTCATACTATAATATATAGAATCATCGCCAATTCAAAGTATGTCCATCCATTCACGTTTTTGCATATACGACATTGAACATGTTGGAATTTGGTGGGCCCACAAGACACGTGTATTATTTCAAGTCTGTAAAAACCAGTCAATCGCAAGCCCATGTTAGCAAAACCCAAACGTGCCAAATACTGGTACACTGTATTATAATTACCCATGCATACATCAATAATACAATTTCAACGGTTACCATTACTGTGTCCTGTCGAAATGATATATACGTTTCCGTATGTACTATCGCTATTGCTTCTGATGCGCAATACATGTATGCTATATAATTAAATTGGTACATGACAACACCAATGAGGAATGGTTCTTCATTACTTAAACAGACTAATTACAAGTGGTTCTTTTTTTTTTCTTTGTGCAACACAAGTGGTCCTTTTAATAGGAGCAATGAACAAAGATACAAAAAAAGTTGGCGAAAGTTTCTTAGAAATGTTGTTTTTCTCCCATGCAGTTTATAAATAACCCCACAGAATGGGATCGTACTTGTAAAAATGTTTAATACATGATGTCGATAGATTTTTTTTTTCTTTTTGGAGTAAGTCGAAATTGAATAATAGTTAATGCCCCTCTTCTAAAGTTTAAGAGTTTATTTTATAGATAGTTATTATGGTCGAAATCTATGTACATCTTAAGTTTTTCTTTTGTTTTGCCTCAGAGGCATGATGAAAACGCAACCGGCAACCCGGAAGCCATAAGACGATAGCGAGAGAAGAAAGTTGGCATTGTCACTTAGGCATGATGATTTTTTTTCTGACTTAAATATTTCCAACAATTTGTCCTTTATCTTCCAAATTTATGTTTGAAATTTAGAGATAAATTGTGCTTTTCGGATGATCTGATTGTACTTTCAGAACAAGTTTACTTATAGCTTAGGGAGCGTTATGTCGTTTCTTCGAGATTACATGGGCTGCCATCATCACCTTGATCGCTTCACACGATTGAAGAAGATGCTTCATCGCAAACTCGCAAAGGCATGTGGCCAAAAGAAAGATCAGAATCTCTTAATTCTCTAGGCATGGAGCCTATATGATCAAATGATGTGAATGGACTTGTGGTTTACGGTTCATACGATAATGATATAACCACGCGATTTTGTGGCACATGGCGTGGATTCAATTTCGTTGCAGTTATCTAAATTTCATAATACAATTACTGAGATGGTTTGAATGAGACTATGTTTCGCTTTATTTTGGTGATTTAGATCTTTTAATTTTTTTTTTCTAATAAGTCATCTAGCTTAATACCGAACATTAACATTTCAGCGAGCTAGGTACCCGTTTTGGCTTCAGCAGTTGGTGCGTTTTCGCCTCTTAAAACATCGATGACATGAAAACTGCGCTCAGCTTTACCCAAGTCTCTATCCCGAGCATTAGCCACGGTCGTCATCGAATGCCTTGGATATCTTGTTCTGTATCGCCTTTGCACGCTGAGCAAATCTCTACGATGCTGAAAGTTTGACTTCTACAACTGCAATTTTCGATGCAAATGAAGTGAAGGATAAAATAACTTCTGATACTAAATTTCAGGTTCTTGATCTACCTTTGAGAGGGAGAAACTGCACAAACCATAGCTAATTTTGCATTCCCACCAAGAGACTCGTGCTGTAGAAATGTCAGCCTGGAATCTCTTATGCCTTTGCTTCCCTGTTTGTGAAAAAAATTGCAAGTAAAAACTCGTATGGTTAACATTTATCTACACTCTGAGTTTCAGACCCAACATCACATGTCAAAAAAAACGGTAAGGCATAGAAATCAGTAGAGATACAACCACCAATTTCAATTTCTCTTCCTTTTTTCCTTATTTTAGTCCATGTTATCGAAACTCAGATTCATATATGCTACGGCATCAAATAAAGTCCTAGAAAAAATTCAATATTAACTGCAACAGAACAATCAACAACTAGCCAGATCAACAATGTCATTCTGATCTTACCCGAGTTGAGCAAGTGATCTATTGATAATTCCGAGCTTCCTTCCTTGCCTGCGCCAGTTGATTTTTGTCTTTCGGAAACAGCAAGGTCAACAACATTTGTTCTACTTGTTTTGAAGCTGCTTTAAACCATCAGCAGTACTCTGTTACATTAAAATGCTGTTAATTAACAAAATAACTGCTAAACTAGTAAGGATCTCAGCCTCATTGCATATTCTTTGAAACCTCAGAGTCGCCAATAAAATATGGACAAAAATAATAAGGGAGAATAACCTTGCAGTGGGATTCAACAACACATGTAAACACACAATGAGAACCTGAACTTACTGCATTTACAATTGTTGCACCAATACGTCTATTTGCCAAGCCCTGCACCAGATTCAAACGCAGGCATTACCATTGGAATACTCGTTATAGAGCAACAAAATACTCAGACTGTCTCTACGCAAGAGCCGGCCCCTGGGCATGAAGCTGATACTTTAGGCCCCAAAATATATGAAAAATTATAGGGCATCAATCGTAAGAAATTTATCGTAGCCGTTAATTCTAATGCTTCTATGTTACACATCCAATGTTCTTAACAGGTTATATGCAACAAATTTGTTATGCTCTATAACAACTATTCCTTGTTTTTTTCTTTCTTTCAATTAGCTCTAACATATATGCAAAGTCCAGGTAAGCCCATCTATTAAAGAGAACTTGGCATATATGTTAGAGCTAATTGAAAAAAAAAAAACAAGGAACATTATACAATGATACCGTAGTTGTTATAGAAAATTAAAATGTTAATTCTTTGTGCACGAAGTCGGGAAGCTCTAATATAATGATCAACTAAAGATCGACAAAGATGTCTTCGGTCATTCTCTATGCTTTTAAGTTTATACTAGGTTTTGACCTGCTATTAAAAGCCTAATATTTATTTTGATTTATTTTCGAATTAATTAAAAAAATTATATGAATTCTTATATGAGATATTGCATAGGTTTGGACACCTATATCTTAGATTTAAGAAGAAATTTTACTAAAATCACTATTAATTTTTTGTCCTCTTTTCAAATCTCACCTACATATCATCGAGATTTCCTCCAAATCTCCTTTAACTTAAACCAAATATAAAATCCACCCAAATCTTTAAAATAAAAAATTAAAATATATTTCCTTTATGGCTTTAAGAAAAGATTTAGGAATCTTAAATATTTTCGATAATTCTTTATGTTTTTCTCATCCTTTGACCCCGTACCAACTCATAGCCGTTACGAGAATAATGTTGAATTTGAGATTACAAAATACAAACTGAGTAACAGAAGCAAGAAAAAAGACCTTTTTCTTCACATCCAAGTCACAGAGATCAAAGAGTTGGCTAGTCCAGACTGTTCGAAACTCGTGTAAGATCCGTAATAAAGAGTCTTGTAATAACCGGGAACCGCTTGAAACAGCTTGAAAGGCATGTTCCTCTCCGATTGGTCAATCTGAGAATAGCAAAACGACCAGAGAAGCTGAACAGATTCTGAATTGAGGAAATTTCTCTGCACTCTTCTCCCGTCGGGTAATCGAACGCAGATCCTACACAAAACGCTTCTATCCCAATCGCTATTTGGTTCTTCGGACAATTCAGGGTATCCAATATCCGCTTTTGGGAACAAACATGTTGTTGTTGTTGTTGTTGTACTCTCGGTCGCTACAGCTATGTCGGAAGAGCGTTTTTGGCGTTTGGTATCTACGAAAGGCGATAAATTCTCCACGAGTGATTGGCATTCAAACATAGCGAGTGATCTTTTTGCCATTGAACTATGGATTTCGTAGTATTCTTTTCAGGGGGAGTGTTTGAGAGCGGGTGTTGAGATTGGAGCCTTCTCTATTTATATAGGCGTGGAGAAAGTGAACTATGTTCTCATTCCGCTTTAAAATTGATATTTTCCTTTTTATTATTGTCAACAAAATAAATTTATGGATATTCAACCTATTTTTTCCTTTTCCAGATTTATACGGATTATAAATTTAGCTTTAATTCTCTAAAGTATTTACTCAACAACTGCATCTTTTCTGTTTTTTTCAACATTGATTATGTATTGAATTAATCGCTTAAAATAATTTACCGACTATTTTCTTATAATTTTTGTTGTAGAATGTATTGATTGTTGGGTAAGGTATGGGAAAACTACTCACATTACTCATCGGCTAATAGCCTTATATACATAATACTAGTGGTTTTCCGGCGCTACGCGCCGGATTCGTACATTGTGTTGTCTAATAAATTGGAATTGCATTCTCTGATTGAATTTGTAAACCACGTTAAGTTGATGTATTCATATTTTGGCCTGTTCAATTTTGTATAAGAGTGTTAGTAAGAAATTACAGCTAGGTAAAAGTAGCGAAGATTTATTGGAAGGTCATTGTGTTTTGTAATAATAGTTGTTATGGTTGATGTTTTAATTTTTATATATTTTACACTTCTACGAATGAAGTGTTTTTAGGGTTGCTGTTTTTTTGGATGATAAAGTGGAAAGTAGGAAAATAATTAGACGAAGACAAATAATTTAGCAGATTTTAAATAAAAAGAGAGAAATTCCAAAATAAAGAAGATAACAAAAATGCTATTAGAAATTACCAAAAAAAAAGTTAGGGGTACGTAGAGCCGGGTTCAGACATATTATTTTTATGGGTTTTTCTATTGTGGATATTTGTTCATGTTGTTTATATGCAGAGCAGGAAAAGCTGATGATATTTGCTACCTAGATAATACTTGAACATTGTAGAATTGGTATATTTAGTTTATGTTTTGTGTAGTAATCGAAATATTCAATAATATAACTTATTTTCTAAGCGGTGGGTTGGGATATTATTTTCAATTGCATTTTGTTCGAAAGTTCATATTTGTTTTTTTTTTAGGGTGCAAAAGCTGCTATAGGATGGTGCTTGGTTTAGTGATGGTACAAATGGATAAAGTTATAGTAATTTTATCAAATAATAGTAATGCTGTGTCTTTTTTCTGTCTTATGAGTGTATCTTTTGATAGCTATGGGTTGATTTACATTTTAAAAAGTTTCAGAGACCACTAAATTATTTTTTCACGTGGTTAAAGCCACTATGCCTATTGTTTTTCGTATTGGCTATGTCTGGTTTTTCTTTTAATTTTTTTTTTTTTTGTTTTTGGTTGAAGATGTAAAATCATTTATGAAATTATATGTTTCCATTCTGTGTTTATGCTTTGTTCAAGTTCTGTGTTTATTTTCCCACCATTTTTGTGTTCATATAGTCATTCAAAACGGATGACTGGAAAAAATATTATATTTTGAATAAAAGACAGAGCAACATGTGAAAACCGAGTTATTAGAAACAATGGTTCCCGGTCATATTACCTGTGAACTACAAAGATTTGGATTATATTATTGCAGCTGGTTTATTAGAAACAATGGTTCGTGGAATGATGTTTCTAACTTCTCTTCGTATGCAAGAACTTTTTTGAGACTCTGACTCAATCCAGGAACTAAATCAAACTGATCATAAAGTGAGAGAATACATAAGTTTGGCTACGAAGTTATGAGAAATGCAAAAGTATATGACTTGTTTTGAAAGATTGGAATGCTCGGAGTATGGTGATTAAAAAAGAACAATGTTTTTTTATTCCGACTCCATCTCATGAAGACGACTGTGGCCGTCGTTGAGGTTATTGTTAGCTGGAACAGTTTCACACCTGTTGCCTGCTGGAAAGCAACCAAGATTATGATTTGTTTCTGTGACATTTTCACTTCTGTAAAAAAAATCTGTAGCTTTAAATCATACTTTTCGTATGGTGTTCTGAAGTGTTTTTAACCTTGATCATCTCCATCACGGTTAGCCTTTGATTTTAACAACAGGAGAGATTTTTTGAACTGATTCTTTCTGATTGATCATGTTTTTTGACTTCTGAGAAGTCGCAGATGATTAAATTCTTCCTTTTCTTTCTCCACTTTCTCTAACGCACGTCTGAGGACTTGACAAACTGAGAATATATAAATACTATACGTTAAAATCAGCATATCACACAAAGAAATGTAGATTTGTACATGTACGTGTATGAGAGTAACCTGATCAATAATGTCCTCATCGATCACATCCTCAAAACCTGCATCTTTCAGCATTACTGGAAAGAAGGTTTCATGACTCATAACACCCTCAAAACAGAAAATAATAGTAAAAGTTTTATTATGAACACAAACCTGTCCATAGGCTTGAACATCATGGATATCATATCCTCTTTGTTTAATGTACTCTGCGAATACTGGAACGGAGTTTCATCACTCTTGCAATAGTCACTTGAAGAATGTCATAAACAGAGCTGGCTTGTCTTGGAAAAAAGAGACAGATGATGATTACTCTTAAAAGGGATATGAATCTTCAAGAGTGATTGCTGCTTACTTGGATGTGGAGAATAGTGTCACTGCTGTAAATGACGGAGAGTTATCAGGATATCTTTGTGGAAATCCTTGTCATTCTCCACGCTTACTTTTTGCCAAATCCAGCAAATCTGACATAACATGGACATAAAGCTTTACCTCTTGGCAGTGAATAAGGAAGACCATCAAATGATAACAAAAGTAGACAGTCTAATAAAGAAAATAATTAGTTACCTGATTTTGATTCTCCTTGTTTTTCACATACGCCCTAATGCATTTTCAACCAACCATAGTGAGCTCAAATGATTTGCCAGAAGCATCACGTGTTTGCGTTCGTTGAAAAACTGCATTTTACACCATACGTTTTAAAATTTAGCACACTCTAAAAAGGAAGCTCAAGTCATCCAAAACATTAGATATGAGAGAGTGGAGCCAAGTGACAACCAACCTTTGTATAGAATCTTGGTTCACGATAGTGAGTGGGGTATCGATTTTCGCTTGCCTTGTTATGATTAAAAGAAACATGATTCTCTGAAGAAAATGTATGCTCCTGGCTTTCACCCATCCAAGCATTCCTTCTGCCAAAAACTCCACCTGCATCCCATCTAAAAGATTTAGAATTTCTTCTCTTTGACAGCAAAAAAGAGAATCACATAATGGGAAATGGATATTACCTCTTTATCTGAGAGACACATAATTTGGGAAAATTAAGTCAGCGGATCCATATTCGGTTTTCAGGTCTGGAAATGTCACGTCAGCACACTTTCATTCTACAAGAACATACCATCACCAAAGAAACTTAATACAAAGAGCTACCAAACCAAAATAGTGGTAAAACAAACCTTCTTAATGGCACTTTCGATGAAGTCAAGGAAGATGACTTAACCAGCCTTTTGAGCCAGTTCACAATTGAAACGATTGATGCCAGCTCCAAGCTCTAGCACTCTTTTCCCTTAAGGTTGGATTAAAGTGAGTACCTAATAGGAAAGAAAATAAAAGAAAATGACTCATATAGCAATTGAAAAAGTGACAACGTTTTAAAAAGATGATCACGAACAGTATGTAACCGTTACGGACAAGAAATCGTAAAAGCCATCGACAATCAAAAAAGCTTCAACATTAGACGGCACAGTGTCCTAATTTCCCCTATGGTGATAGAGACACTTGAGGAGAGATGTTAGGCGGATTGGAGCAATCGATAAAAGTTGGAGTAAAGATGTGATTAATTGAAAGGATAGACGTTACTGCTCTACGTCGCCGATTGAGGTTTGAGGACGAGATCGCAGCGTTGTCAGGAAGACAAAGTGCCTGATTCAGAAACTAAAACAAAGCGCGTGAAAGAAAAAAAAAGGAATAGAGCAATGACGTCGCGACACATGTCGCAAAATGCCCCAGCCTCCAAAAACGACGTGGACACATTGAAACGCAGAAAAGTCTGTTTTATATATTAAAATATAGTCGGCCATATTAATAGATCGATATAACTAGTAGTTATCCTAATCCTATATGAATATAAAAATACATAAGATAAACACAAAACAATAAAACGAGTCGATCACAAATCAGTACATAACATTGATAATGCAATATTGTTGGTAGAGAATCATGGAACCATATATTTTTACATGTTTACATTTATACTTTCACACGCAAACAAATTATAGGAAACAACACAAGAAATTAAAGTAGTACTTTAAGAAAGTTAAAAAAAAAAGATTCATATATTCTTGATTATACTTGAGCAGAAGGGAAGCTGCGGAATGGATCCCCAAGTGCAGCCACATTTCCAGGACGTGAGAAAACTACCTGTAGTGTCGGGCAAACGCATGATCAAGTATACTAATGAAGTTTTTATTGAGTGCCACTGAGGAAAGAAGCATGGTTAAAAACTCATGTCATATGTGTTACCTGATAGTTTCCAAGGGTAAGAGTCTTGAAACCAGCTGCACAGTAGTCAAAATAATATTCCCATGTCCTTATGAATTTATCGTCGAATCCAAGATCATTTATTTGTCTGCGAAGATTATAGTTGGACATATGAGAAAGCATATGATTATCAGAACATATAAAACAGAGGAAATGTTTATAGTAATTAGCTTACTTCTGTCTTTCCAAGAAGGTCTTCCTCCACAATCTCAATGTTTGGTAGTAATGAATCCCAATGTTCTCAACGTTTTCAATGCTGATTTTTATTTAGGTGTTAGAATAATGGAAGGAAAGAAAAAGTAGAGAAACTGCACTTGAAACTATATATAGAAAAGACGTTACCATAGCCTAGAAGAAGATGCCATAGCTGAAGTAACTCTGGCTAAAGAAGGAAGGCATCCACCAGGAAATATGTATTCTTTTATGAAATCTGAACTTAGTCTGTACTCATCATAACGCTCCTCAGGTATTGATATGAACTTTTATGATCAAAACATTATAAAACAATTATCAATGGTTGTGAAAAAGTGAGACTGGAAAGTTGGTGAAAAAGAAAATGTTACCTGCAATACAAAAACACCGTCTTCTGCAAGTGCAGCTTCACAATGACTAAAAAATGTCTCCATGAATTCATGGCCAACAGCTTCTAGCATCTCGCTAAAGTTTCCAAAATGTTGTCATAAGAGAGATTACAAAGTTATGTATATATAGCAGAGAAGAGAGAAAAAAATATATTACCAAGATATAATCCTGTCATATTTGTGAGCATCAGATAGTTGGCGATAATCGCAGAGCTTGAACTTAATCCGATCCTGGCGATTAATTAAGATGTTATATTGTTAGTCATTAGCTTTAAAAATCAGAAACCAGGATCCAGAGACTGATTCTGCTAACCTCAAGTCCAGCTTCTTTCACTTTTTCTTCTGCATACTTAAGTTGTTCAATAGATAGTGTGATGCCAGTGTATTTGCATCCAGTTCTTCTCACAACTTCTATGGCCAAAGTTCCCCACCCGCATCCGATTTCTAAAACCTCATGGTCCTTCTCTATCCTTGCCTGAAATTATGAAATTTCCCGCTTGATCCGTTAAAACAGAGAATAAAAAAAAAATTAAGTTTCTTGTTCTAATCAAGAATTCTATAGATGTTACCTTATCAATCAGAAGATATATTTTTCTCATTTGTGCAATTCTCAGATCTTCATAAACCGACTGTTACGTGAAAATGGAGAAAGGATGTAACTCAGAATCAGAGATTGTAACTGAAAAGCAAAAAAAAAAAACTAGTCCCACCTTGAATACTGCAGAGGAATAAGTCATGGTATCATCCAAGAACAAAGCAAAAAGCTCGTTACTCTGCATAAGTACCCAACCATGAAGCAAATCACAAACTCAGAGTGGATATGTTCGTTTGAGACATAGTGAATGTAGGGCATAAGAAAACTTACAAGGTCATAGTGACGAGAAATGTTCCTTCTAGCTTGAGTTAGTGTGTTCTGCCTAGAGAAATGCTTTAGAAAATTATTTGCAGATGCTAAACCGGCAGTCAGAAACATCGGTGTCCACCATCCCCTATGAGATCAAGCACAAGTTTTTGTAATATTGTGACAAAGTGAAAGCTTACTTAATAGTTTAGCTAAAAGTTGAATCCTCCTTTTACCTTTTCTTAGCAAGTTTTGAGTTTTTTGAGTTCAGCTCTTTGTTAGCAATGAGAATCTGCAAGTTTGTGGTCAAGCAAATAGATGTCATAAGTTTCTAAAGTCAACCTTTATGCTTCAATAAGTGTATTTACCATACCATGATAAAATCCAAAAGTCCTCTTTCCTTATCAGCAAACGAAAAATCTCCATTGATATAAGCATCAGCAAGACCTAAATCTGCCTGTGTCATAACCTATATGGAAAAAAGCAATAAAGAAACCATCTCTAGAGCTTTTGGACGAAACCAATTTCACTGATTGAAAGAACTATTCTAAAACCAGTCCTATACACTAACCTTCCAGTAAAACTGAGGACTGTGAATTTGCAGGATAGATTTCAAGTCACATCTCGAATCTTTTCCTTGGAAAGTGAAAACTGTTCCTCCTTCTTCATGTATTCTGTCAGGAACTAACTAGTAAGTACACCTAACATTGATTGTAAAAAGATGAAACTAGGACGTTCAAGACAGAGGAAAGGACTCACATTATGCAACCGGTTGATATGAAATGTCTCAAGAATCTAGTAACGAATAACCGAGCCCCTTTCTCGGTTAGAGATGGGACCATATGTTTCGGGTCGCTCAGAGGAGGAACCATATCTTTTCCTAGCAGACCTTGTGCAGCGGCCATACCAGCCTGACATAATATTAGCAAATTTCTGAAGTTAAAAATAAAACTCATTAAGAGGAACACTGAATTGGATTAACTATAGAAAATATCAAAATGCCTTTAGTCGTTCTTCATGGAAACCATAGCCTGCAAAAAGGCAAATGAACCACATTAATATTGGCAGGGCTTAAACAAATGGTTGCTCTCTTTTTTTTTCTGATCAAAAAACAAATGGTTGCTCATTTTATTAACAAAAATCTTGTGGATGAGTATTACCTTGATTTGCACCACAGAACCATAGACTGCGTTTCCCTTGAATCTGGTATAGCTCTTGTGAAGCTTTCCAAGTGGAAACAGAAGGCACAGGATGACTAGTGGTCCATTTGAACAATGTTTTCTTTGGGGCGTATTCAGGATTAAATGTGAGAAAGAATGGATCATGTTTCTCTCCAAGATTCTGCAACAGAAACACACACTTCCAGTCTCATTTTTATCTATTTAAAAGTTATCTAAATGTGTAAATATTGTACCTGAATTATATTGAGCCAATATGTAACGCTCGCTTTATTTTCAGAGCTTCCTAGGAAATTCCAAGCGCTCCAAGCAGTAGTGTTCCGTGGCATCAGATCAATGTCACGGTGGAGATAAAGATCGCTACATATCGATGACACTGAAACATGTTAATGAAACTCCCGAATCTAGTCTAGTTATAGTATTACATGTATGAGTTTACCTGTCAGTGTATTGGAAAGCGCCAAGAACCCTAGTCTCATCATAAGTAACTTGTTCTCCAAGTAATTTCAGAGCATCTGGTGCGTCCACAGCTAATATGCACTTATCGAATACTTCTTGAGATCCATCTTCAGTTGTTACTACGACGCAACCATCCTCCGATGTCGCAACAGATTGTGCTTTGCAACTTGTTCTAATCTTGCATCCTCGTTTCTCCAATTCTGCCCTAACCTGATCCGCAAGAAATTTTAGTAACAAAACCAATTATATATAAGACATATACACAAAAACTTTAGTAATCTAGAACCTTTGCCACATAAGTCTGGGAACCTCCTGCAACAGTCAGCCCCTGTGGCCTCCCAAAGAGCTGAGAATAAAATGATAAACGTAAATTGATAAAACACTTCTTTTTGGTTAAAGACTTTGAGAAGACTCTTTTTATCAACAAAATACAAAACTTAGAATAACATATTTATGTATGAACCTGAAGCAAATGGTGGTTACGACAAAAAGAAAGAACAGAGTAAGCGGAAAAGTTAAGGACGCTGTCTGATACACAACATGACCCTGTCAAACTACATACTGGTACCTGACAAATAACATAATTCAATCTTTTAGAAAGAAAAAAACATAATATAACATTTCATTCGTTGTCCAACAACTCTCAAGAACATTCTATCTCACCAAGTAAGCCTTTTGAAACAAGTTAGAGTACCCATGAGACTTGAGAAACTCTCCAAGGGTTTCTGTACGGTCAACATCAAGGTTTCGCTCCAGGTCTTCGAGATATTTTTGTACGTCTTCCTTGAACTTCTTTGTTTCTCTGATCATTTGCCAGAAATACGGATTGAGAATGTTTCTCTTCTGAGCAAACAAGCTTGAAAGGCCGTGGCGGCATCCCCATTCGTAGCCTCGGCCATTGTCAAGGCTTACTGAGAAAGACATGTCAGAATCTTCAATGTCTACCTCTAGACTCTTCAAGAATCCCATCATGTTTGGATGCGTAACCTGATCACACATTCATGATCGTTATCCAAAAACAAAAATCACATATATTTTTAGTTTATTATTCACGAGTCACGACCTATCAAAACGTCTAGGCGGCCCTGGCAGAGCCTATACACCACTATCAAGCTACAAGAGATTTTTATGTATTTTGGCCCACATGAATACATCATCAGGTCTGTGCAATTTAATTATACATATATAGTAATTTTGTTAAGTTGCTATTAGCAAATAACAAATAGTTGTCTACACAAAAGAGCCAGATCAACAATGTCCGTACATATATATATGCTAAATAGCATTTTCCATGAGATAAACTTCAATTTCCATTATATGAACATACTATACTACAGATTAAAAAGTCTTAACATTTATGTGTCTCTCTTTTGTTCAAAACTTGCTATTTACTTAAATACTATTTATATAAATTCATTGCCATGCAAATACCGTACATATATATATATTTATTTAGAAAAAGGAATTTTGGGGTGCTTTCGTTTTAATAATTCCGGAGAGGGGCAGAGCAAGCATACGTACACTATTGAAGACTATGAATCCAAGGTCTAAGTCAATGCCATCTAAACGCATCGTTCTAGCATGACCTCCCAGAGACTCCTCCTTTTCGAATAACACCAACTCCTTAACTGCGTCATCTCTTGCAAGAACGTAGGCACTTCCCAATCCACTTATCCCACCTCCGATCAACGCCACTCTCATTTTTATTCTTTTTCCTATTTCGAAGGAATCTTCTGAAAATCTTGGACAGATTAACCGTCCATAGAATGAATTAATGTAGAATTAACCATATATATATAGACAAGGAGAAGAAACATACCTGTATTTGTGAAAGTTGATTTGATCTAAAGATGGGGACTTGTTGAAGCAACATTACATGGGCTCATATTCTGCAAACTTATATAGAAATAAGCCAGAAGCTTAAGGTGTGTCCGGGGTAACATTTAGTTTTTGACTTTTGTCATCATTTTATTAATGACTTGTATAACCAAATCTTTAATAAAATATTTAAATAACGCCAACTCGTTCCAGTTTATTTCAAGACGCAAACTACATAATCCGGGATACGCTTGTTCTTCGCAATAATTCATTGGTTTTAAAAAGATATTATATTTCGTAATTCGTATGAATATATTTACGCAAGTAGAAATAACTAGTCGATTTCATTTACCAAAAAAAAAACTAGTCGATTTCATGTGGTGTCGTCATAGCTGGTTTATTCTTATATATGAAAATAGTTTTGCGCAATTCATGAACAAAAACTTTAAAAACTTGAACCACTTATAATTGGGCTAGTGGTAGGACGGATTTCGAGTTGAGGGTGAGATTCCCAATACTCCCGGATTCGAATCCCCGCAGCTGCAAACACCTTTAAGTGGTCACACAGATATGAGTCCATTGCTTAGGACTCATTTGAATACCCGGGAAATGATCTATTCATGGGTTGCACCTCCTACCCGAGAGTTAGACTTGGTTCCATTAGTGGTCCGGGTTTAACCATTTTTGTTTGCAAAAAAAAAACTTTAAAAACTTTACGATATACTTGTGTTGTATCTTGGATATATCAATGTTAGGAGTTGTGTCGGGTACCATTCAAAGCGGAAACCAAATTTCATAATATTTTGAAGCATAAAAATTATTCCCTCCGTTTCAAATTATTTGTCATTCTAGGGGAAATTTTTTGTTTTAAAATAAGTATCGTTTTCGGTTTTCAATGCAAAATTTATTGATAATATTCTTTATTTTATTTTTATATTGGTTGATATATGGTTTGGTGTATTGGTAATAGTGTTTTTATTTTGGAAATATGTAAAATTAAATATATTTTTAATCTGTGTGAATAAAACGACAAGTAATATGAAACAGAGTGAGTATTCAGTTAGAAATATTAGTTTGACCGTCTCTCTTCTGTCAGCAATAGCTCTAGTTTAAAATAGAGGAAGGCGGCCTTAACAAACGAGAAACAAATTGACATAATATTCTACTATTATTTTGGTTTTCATTTATAAAATAAGATTATCTTTTTGTAGTATATTATTTTGATTATATTTTTGGGTATCTAGGATTTAAGCCACTTGACTGGTTTTGTATGGCCGACTCTGACTGAAGTTAACTCGATTTCGCGTGGAAAATTATCTAGCTGACTGACAGGTAGTATAGTTTCTTATATACTAGAAGAAGCAATTAAAGTTACATGTAATTGTACTGGGAAGCACAAGAACCCTAATTACATCAAATGTTTTTTCTTCAAGCAATCTCAAAGCATATTGAGCGTGACAGCGAACCTACACATATCTGATTAAGGCTTCACAGGCAGAGCCGGCTAAGGACAAGTGATGCCACCGCTCCGGGCCAAACACGCGCCCTCTTATATCTTAATTGTTATATTCTAGTAAAGTGTCTCATAGTATTTAGGTTGATAAATTACTTGTCCTGCTCAAAAAAATACTTCCCCTGCTCTCTTTTCCTTTTTCTATTTTCTTAATGAAAATATTTTAAGAATCCACCAATGGAAATTCTTTCATCTCTAATTTTTTTCCTTATGCAAAAGTTATTTTTCTAAAATTCTTGGGACCATACAGACTATAGAAACTTATAATATATGATTAGTGAGGAACTAATCATGTAGACAAGAAAAATACCCTCTACATATGTGCATTTGATCTCAAGATGGGATTTGTCAAAGCAACAGTACAATCATTTCTACCCCTGCTTATACTTATAACGTGCTAGATAACCTGATTAGTGATTAGGCAGAAGCTAAAGGCGTGTCTGGGGAGACATTTATATAAGACTTACATAACTAATTAATATAGATAACGTGATTCTCATTATAGTTTAATGTCAAGAAGCAAGGCCAGATACTCCGGGATAACTATGCTTGATCTTCGCCACAACCTAATGGTCACAAAAAGTATTTTAAATCGATGTATGACAAGTCAGTACCAACTATCAAGTAATGCCTAGCTGGTCCGTTGGATATTTAATTATTATTTTTGGTCTATTCAAAATAATTTGATTCTTATCTTTTTTTGAGCAAAATATAAGAAGATTCGTTCTTACATTTTCAACGCCGCCTGCCCTCAATCTTGCACCTATCCGAGGGCAGGGAAAATGTGCCAATCAGCGTAAATATATACTGGTTTGGATAATGTTTCTATGATTCTATCCGAAAACCTGAATTGCTTTAATTTAAATTAGAAATTTTATAACAAGCGTACATGATTGACCAAAACATTACATTTCAAACCTAATTGAAGATACAACTTTAAAATGTTCAGAATAATATAACCAAACTTCAAATTTCAATATAAGATAATATGAAGACTGTTCAGTAAAATAAGGATAAAGTGGAAACAAAATAAGTTCGAAACAACTAATCTATATATATAAAAGAGAGTTGAATCTCTCCTGCTGACACATCAGCGTCCACGTCATAAATTAGAAGTCTCACGGGTTGATACATCAGATACGCACCGTATCACTTAAACTTTGTTCTCTCGAAATGGGCTTCGCAGTGGGCTTCGTCCAGCGCAAATAAAATGCTCTTCAGCACTAGGCCCATCGACACTGTTCTACGGAATCCCTAAACAGATGTTCTCCTTCGTGTTCTTCGTCTGTTTTCATTTGGCGCTGAGACTTTCTAGATTCGGTAACGGTGTTTGTGGTTTAATCTTAAATCTTCTTTATTCTCCATCCCACTACGAATCAACCTATTGCGCTCTTCGTCTGCTAGATCCTTATATATATAAATCTTCGATGCGTCGTTTCCGGCAAAATCTATAATCTTCCGGAGATCGCGATCTCTTCATCTCTCTGAAAAAGGCAGCGTCTTGTGGGGTTAGCAAGCTATTCGTCGGCGAGTAGGTGAGGCCAGCGACCATTGGCATTACTCGGAGCAACCACAACTTCAAGCTTTCTGACTATACAATGTCCATACGCTTATGGGTATTCTCAAACCTTGGATATATTATCAAATATATAGGATACTCCAATTTTTCTTTTTCTTTTCGAGCTTTAAAATACTTCAAATTTTGTGAGGCTCATAATCCGTTTGTGGAATATAATTATTTATTTTATGGTTATAGTTTAACTTGCAAATGTATGATTATAAACACAAACAAAAGTAATTTAAAAATATATATTATATTTTAACTATGTTTTCGCAAATGAAATTTCTATAAGTTCTATATGTATTAATGCTTTTAAAAATATTAATAAACTTTAATATAAATATAAATCACTGTTATAGAATAACTTACAAAATCCAATCAAATGACATAGAAGATTAATCTTATTTCTTCTAAGAATAGGAATAGATGAAGTAGAATAAAAAAACTTATATGATGTATAAATCTTTATAATTACACATTGTGAATGATATAGATGATATAAAAGGGAAAAATATTGACAATACAAGTTAGATCAAATATAAATAAACAAATAAAACATATTTGGATATTCTCATTTCTAAAATAAAACTATACTGTATAGGAAAATTGGTCAATTGTAATAAAATTATGTTTTCATCAAACTAAAAACCCACAACAAAAAATATAAATAATAATTATAATAGTATGGTCTCACAACATATACATCAAATAAAAATTAGAACACATCACATTAAAATAAGTATATATTAAATGTTAAACAAAATAAAAATAGACATTTTAAACTAAATATTTATAGTATACATATATAGATATAATTATGTTTAAATATTTTAAAAATATATAACTGGTCCGGATCCGGATATACATGCCTAAAATTTCATTATCCAGATCTTAATGTTTTTAATTTGTATATTAGCCGTTGAAATTATTTTATAGTTCACATCCCGCCCGTAGGGCGGGCCGACCCTAGTCACATAGACAATAAAACAACCAAAATGCTATTGAAAACTACCTTAGCAGTTAGAAACGATTTTTAACGTTTTTGCGATCGTTACAAAATACCAATAATCAATATCATCGGTAACAACTGTATTTACGGGTCGTATCGAGACCTTTAATCATTGCTGATAGCATAGCCTGATGCTCTAATATTGCAAGATATATCTATCTAAAGTAGCCCAACTTCACTTAATTCCCCATCATCCTCGACTTCTAAAAAGCCTATCAGATTTAATATAGGCCCACAAAGGTCATCAGATTTTATTGCAGGCCCAGTTAAAACCTCGTTGCATTTTTTGATCTATCGAATATAATAAGTTACGTCTCTTTTCCCATTCATCCCTCCCTCTCTCTCTCTCTCTCTCTCTATTTTATCCCCCTTTGCTCTCCGTCTTCCGCTCCTTACTCCTCCGCCGAGTCCCGGCGGCGATAACTCTTCCCCGATCTCAGCCTACTTTATCTTCTCCGATCTACGGCCTCGAATTTTCACAGATCTTTGACGGTTCCGTCACCAGATTTATCCCATCCGGCAACTTCCGATCGCTTTTTAAATCTTTTTATATTCTCTTTAATTTAAAATCATCAGAAAACTCTTTTATTTTATTTTTATCGAGAAAACTTTTTTTTATTAATTTTTGTCCGTGTCCGCTTATTTTTCTCGACAAGTCATGCCTTTGACGCTTTTCACCTCAGATGAAACGTAATTGACATTTCTGCCCTTTCTTTTCTACTTAATCCGATAACCACGTGGCATCATCTGAAGAAAAGTAATCAAATGAGTCAAAACCACCACCACGCGCACACAGTTCAAACGACGGGCGCGTCGAGGAAACGCAAGGACACGACGGAGAGTGGTTTGGATATTGATCCAAGAGCCACTCCGGCTGCATCGAACTGGGTCTTGGCCGGCTACATGGCTCACGAGTTCCTCACGTGCGGGACTATGTTGGGCCGGAAGCTATATCCTGGATGGGCTGAAGTTGGGCCGTTGGACACGCCGTCGCCCCAACAACAACACAGGGAAGTGAAGAAGAAGAAGACTGACCAGAGCTACTCTGACGTCTCGAGTGTGTTCAAGACAGATGGGATCCATATTCCTGGTGTGGTTAACCCGACCCAGCTTGCTAAATGGATTCAGATGTAACTATATATATCATCATTGCCATTAGCTTTTCCTCTTTTACTTATGATCGTCTCTTTGTATCGTTTATGATCTTTCAACATGTTACTAATAGTTTGATAAGTAATTGTTAGTCTTGTGTTCATCGTTTTGCATCTACTAGTACATTTTCATGCACACGACTAATCTTGACTCGGATCAAGATCTCGAACATTACTATAAGAAATATAACCTAATTAGCTCTCCAATTTGATACGCAAACTACTACGTGTAGTAAAAATAAAAGTATACATACTGCATGCGTGTGGTAAGCCAAGCAAGAATTTATTGTGGAGAAAGATACATGCTTGTACTTGTAGTGTACATTCCTATCAAAAGATATCCAAAAAAAAAAAAAGATAAACATAACACTCTATCAGACTATCATTAACATTTTGCTAAGAAATATATCATTGTTCTTAGTAATATCATAATAAATCAGCGTTAAAAAAAAGATATCATTGTTCTTTGTATATGTTTTTTTTTTGGCATCAATTCTTTGTATATGTTTGAACATGAATAACCTTTCCTGGAGATTTAAGAAAATGTGGGTATGCATGGTTGCTTACTTACCAAGCCGTCATGGTCTGTTTGAAAACTAGAAATGATAGTTATAAAGAGATTTTATGTTTAGCGGAAATACAAAGATATTTGTTTCTAGAGGTTAAATTCAAGAACACCAACCAACATGAGATAATAGATAGTATTATGTGGATAGAGTATGAAAATATCAGGATTTGTTTTCAGGACAAGGATGAATTTGCAGCAAAAATGTTTAAATAATGACATCATAGAGCAAAGAACATCTGAAAAAGTCTCTCACTTTTACATGCATAATTTGAAATTTTAATTTGGGCAATGGAAGATTTTAAAACAGAAGGAATCATGATCCGACACAAGTAACAAAACTTGCAAAAAGTTAAGACAAGACAAGCTTAGAAAAGAGATGTTCCCTTCCCCTTCTTGTCTCCACCGATCTCAAAATGCTTGCACCTCTGAACAAACAAAAACCGACACCATGTGAGAAAAACTACCAAGTGCTTGCAGATCTGGTAATAAGAAGAATTGATGTATGAAGATAGTTCGGTTAACCTTGATCGAGTGCTGAGAAAAGTGTTTGCAGGTTTGGCACTGAAGCCTCAAGACAATCTTCTTCGTGGTCTTAGCCTATTCAACGGGTAACACAAAACAAATACATATCAGCCTAGAAACAGATTCTAACACAAAAATCCATATAAGCAAATAGAAACCCAAATCTAATAAGAGATTTCACAAAAGAACAGCTCGGTCCCTATAACTACAAGATAAACGGTTTCACTACATTGATTAAGGATATCTAAAACTAGCTCAAATGAACTAACTGGCCTAATTCAAAATATAAAGAAAACAATAATTAAGAAGAATAAGGAAATGATTTAGTTTACCTTCTTGTGGAAGACAGGCTTAGTCTGACCACCGTAACCAGATTGCTTACGGTCATAACGACGCTTTCCCTGAGCAGCGAGACTGTCTTTACCTTTCTTGTATTGGGTCACCTTGTGCAATGTATGCTTCTTGCATTCCTTGTTCTTGCAGTATGTCTTTTTTGTCTTTGGAATGTTCACCTTCAAACAAAACATACACCTCAGTTTCAACTAGCCCAAGGAAGCCTACACTTCTCTTATTAACCTAATAATTGTTCTTCTCCACAAGACTTAATCCGAATCTATCAAAAAATCGTAACGAGCTCAACGAATACGAAATCACTTGGAAAGAGAAGAAACAGTTACCATTTTCGCTCGTCTGACCTTCAATGAAGCTTGTGTGCCGTCGTCCGCTAACCAAAGAATCAGAACTTATAGTAAACCCTATCTAAAATGACGACTTTGGGCCGGCCCGTATTTAGTATAAACATTTGGGCTTACGCAGAGTTCGTAAGAAAATCTTAGTCCATTATTGGATGAGTTAAATTGTGCGGGTTAATTATTTATTTTTCCGTAACGCTAGATAATTATACTGCACTATCCTAAGCCATTTTATGGACTGATAATTTTTACATGGATCCAAACACTGTGTTTAGATGGATCTCTATCGTGGATGGTGGTGACATGGAACAGGTGTTTTGTGACAAAAAAAGAAGAAGAAAAGAACAGGTGCATGGACATAGTTCACAGTCTGCCGCTGCACGCGGCTGGGGAGAAGAGAATTAGGACTAAGAAATTTGAAAATTGTGACTTTTGTTATAATTCGAAAATTGAGAATTTTTTTTTTTTGTTTGAGTTGGTTTCTCCAATTTACTTCGAAACATGTTGTATTGTAAGATAAATTTTCTTTTCAGTTGTATATAATTTTTTTATGGTTGTTTCCAGCATTGAGTTCTTTTGCTGATGGTGTAAGATAAAGTGTTCACGAATATTTTAATTTCAGATGACAAATAAAGACAGAAAATTATTTTATTATCAGAAAATTATTTTATAATATAAAAAAATTGTTGGTTTCATCTCAACGAATTTTAAATGCTTTGTACCAGCAATTTAGCAAATGAGTTTTGCTTAATATACTAAAAGCTGTGGTTTCGTTTAAACAAAAAACTATCATAACATGTAAATGCTACACCTTTGCTGAAGAAAGTAAACGCTGCAAACAATCGAAGTCCAATAGATGCAGACTCAAGTCTATGTAAACTAATCAAATAGTCAAATACAACCTTGGATCCAAAAATACATAGAAAGGTTGCCGACATATACTTTCAGAGTGACCAAAATCATTTAAGCGAAGCATATGTTATCCCTCATTCATAATCAACAAAAAAAGTGTTCTGTTTTCTCGTCTTAAAATCGCTTGATAATTAACATTGGGGGTCTTGTTATACAAACACATCTCCAACAGAAGGTAGAGAAAAGACAAAAGTTTGTAGATTATGAGAAGAAAAAAACAAAACCACCACACTACTCTAAACTTGATAATGAAAAAAACTCTCTTTTTCTCATCTTTCATCTTCATGTAGAACTCTCTATACCCACACGAGGATAGACCGCACGCACGGATATATCTGTTTCCTTTGATTCTACAGGTGCAACAGGCAGAGGAGGTTCACCGCCTCCTCCTCTTGCTGCCGTTGTTCCTTTTGATTTTTTCTGCCTCGAGCTTTTCTGTACCACAGACTGATCATTCTGTTGAGGTATGTCTAACCCTGAACCTGTGTCCTTCTCTCTCTGTTTACCCGTGCTGCGCCTTGGCCTTGCTGGAGACTCTGCAGGTGAGTTTGTGCTTGCAGATGATTTACGCCTCCCCTTGTTCTTTTGCCTCTCCCCTGAACTCGCAGGTTTCTTGTTGGAACTTCCTTTTGCCTCATCCTCGGGAGACTTATAGTCATTCATCTGCACATTCCCATTCAAAAAAAAAGATATGAGCTCATCCGCAAGCATATTATATATATATAACACTAAGGAGATATATTTTTATACCCAGCTTGGGGTCGTAGAAGAAGGACCTTCCCATCCTATATGAGCAACATGTTTGACATCGGTTGGTTGTCCAATTTGCATTTCTGGTTCCTTCTCATCCTCTGCATGCAACCATTTTTATAACATTTAAATAATCTGATTCATTGGCCATTTTTTGGAATGTGCGTAGACATCTATGAGTTAATTTTATAGAACTCACCGAAGATACGAGCAATGTACCTCAACCCTTTTAATAGACCCTTCATTGGTGAGGCCATCTTCAACACGCAGCTGCGTACCTAACTTGCGCAAGAAGCAAAAATGAAAACCCTTGTTTGAAAATCAGAAATGAGTTATTATATATAGATTCTCTTTTAATAATTTCTCTTACGATTATTTTCTAGTGTTTTACATTAGGTTTTCAGGATGCAAAAGAATGAGAGAGGTGTCCATTGTTTTCCGGTGAATCATATCACGAAATAAAAGATCTTAATAAAATAATCAAATGAACTTACATGTTATGGGTGGAGATAAGAACCCTATTAACAAAGAAGATGAATCATATTGATTTCCAAGAGCTACGAGTTTTCTGCAAATTCAAGAGGAATGCATGAACAAACAAGAACAACAACGCATTTTTTATGTTTTTATAACAGAAAAAACACATTTTAACAAGAACAATGAGTTATTTAAAGAAAATAAAGTACCTGGTTACGAACTTTAAAATGATGTGTTTTTCCAAAATGATTTAGAAAAAATCAAAAGTTTTTGGATCTACTTCTGTTTCTTGTTTCTTAACTATTTCTTTGTTAGAGGTAGCGTAAGGAAAAAGAAATCTCAAAATCTGTCCTTTGAGCACAAAGCCTCTTTCTCTTTCTTGTCTACTTTTCAATATATGGCTAGTGGACACATGGCTAATGATTATTGGATGTAAAAGTTTCAAGTCAATCGATAACCAGAAGATTTCAATGGAATTTCTTCAATCCTATATTAAGGTTCTTTGAGTCATCATCACCGTGAGGTCGTTTTTACTGGCAAACGCGGAAGATACGGTTATTGTTATTTAGGTAAAGCTTAATAAGATGATGTTCACCTAAATGCTGAAACTGTTTGATTGAGATATTATAATGAAACAAACTTATTTTCCAGCCATAGAGCTCCTTGTCTGTCCTGCTGCTTTGCACTTGTTTCTGTAGTGATTTTCATTACACTGTATTACTGTTTCACCCTTCTGCTACATTTTAGAAGTAGCAAAACAATGTTTGACCAAAGTGTGCTTACATGAAACAAAAATCAATGGGTCTATATATATAGCTATTATTTAATGATTGAATGTTTTACATCTAATTGCATCCAAAAAAAGTTGTAGTTGATAGGAAACTGAGTCCTCTCTACTGAACCATACAAAAGAACATATATGAATATGTAAAAGAAAGAAAACATTAAACAGAAAAAGAAAAAAAACGTTTAAATGCCGCTATAAAACGAATCTTTCTTCGTTGTATGCTTTGATTAGATGATCTCAATAGCCAAATCTTCTGTGGAATCTTGTTCTTGTCCTCATTATAAATGATCATGATCATCACTCCAGGTCTCTGAGGCTCTCACTAGTCAACCAGAGCTTCTTCTGGACAATGAGTATGACATTGTCCGAGTCTTGGTCCGAATCGGAGGTTGCCTTGGTATCAACTGCTTCCCAATGCAAAGCCTTGAGATACTTCTTGACAAGATCAACTACGGACTGTTTGTCCCTTATGAGTATGAACCCGCTCGGGCGAAGTATACGATCCATCTCCAACAGCAAATCCTCTGCGCTGCAACCTCTCTTCTTGATATCGGAAATGATGTCCCAAGCATGGAGTAAATCATATGTCCTAGGGTACGTTGAGAACGCTTCACACCTGCCAATATAATCATACGAGATATCATATATATATATATGCTAGTGGAGATTTTGATTTTTAACTAAACTAACCAGCTATGAACAGCACCCATCAGGCCTCTGTCGTATATAAGTTTAAGCGTGTTGGGTCCGTCTTCAGGAACAACATTCATAACCCAAACATCTTTGTCATTCAGAGCGGCAGCAAAGGAACCCATGCTTGCTTTCATGTCCATTATGTTCCTCACAGTGTCTGATTGAATTGCAGGACTCAAGAGATCCCAGTAAGCATCTACCCTATGCTTCCAAGTTTCCTGCATATAGGGGGAAGCAACGATATAAGATGATATACAGTCTCTATATCACTCAAGAACTAAGATGATCATATGCTTTTAAAACTTACCGTATCCTTCTCAAACATGTCAGTGGAATATCCAAAATCAGCAAGCCTAGGTGGAGGAGAAGTTAATCTAGCTGGCCATGGAGACAATCCACTTCCCTTGGTTTTGTGGTCATCTAATGGAATTGCAATGTTTCAGTAAGCATAAGTTCAACATATTGTGAGGAGTAATGAAAAAACTTACGTTCACTGTATTGAGTAATGCAAGCTTCCATGTTGACACCATAGACAGCATCAGGGTCACTGTCAGAGTTGCAAAGAGGAGGCTGAGTTCCAGGCTCTCTCTCCTGATAACAATCGTTAGTCATCGGTTTCTGCCAGATCACAGTCTGGTTCCTTTTAGCAGCTATGGTCCAACACATACGCCCCACAAGAGCACTCATCTCTCTCCAAATCCTGAGATCCTCCTCGTCTTGCGCGTACGCTTCAGGAGACGAATACGCAAAATAGCCGCCAGGTCTAAGCACCCTGTCTAGCTCGAGAAGAAGGATACCGTCTCTCTGAAGCCAGTCGATTCTGCACCGCGAACAATGCGCAAGCTCGAAGGATCTGCTCGGGTATGGGAGCCTCTTTGTTCCCAAAACGCCGAGGTATGCAGGAATGCCTCTCTCGAGAGCAAACTGGATTTGGTTCTGATGCACATCGTTTGGTGCCAAGGACATGGTTATTATATCTGAGGCAAGAAGGTACCCACCGAAACTTGCAACACCGCAGCCGACATCAAGAAACGTCCTAAGTCTTCCTCCGTTGTTCAAAACGTTGTTGGGAAAGTTAAGCATCTGTAATCAAGAATAGCATCAGTAAGCTTAAGTATCTCTGTTCCACATCTAGTCACAGTGGTGCCCTTACATTGGCCATGGATGCAATATACTTATCAGCACCGTAGTGAAAATGAGTGCCACCGCCAGGGAAATTGATTTTGTCTCCTTTGACAACCATCCAGTTCTGGTCAGACTTCTCATGAGCAAGGTGAGTGTGAGGAATGTTCACTTTCCAGACTTCGTCTCTGCTTTTCGGCCACTTGATCGGAACCTAATTTTTGAAAATGTCAAAGAGACTGACTTTAACCAAACAGATGTGGTAAAGGGAAAGAAAAAAAAACTTTACCTTATAACCTGGAGGAGGAGGAATCAAGCAGTTGAAACGCCTCTCGGGAGGAGGACAGTGGCGTTCGTAATGCTCCATCAGAGACAAGTCAAGCTTCAGTCTCATTTGGTAAATGAGGTTCCTGTCTAAGCAAGGGATAAGCTCCGAGTGCCGATCATCACACACCTTTATAAGATTAAAAAAAAAAAACTTTAACCACACTGTCTAATCATATTAATAAAACATTGTAAAAAGAAAGGGTGTAAGAGGTTACAGGGAAGCTTCTTGGAGTGAAACCGTTGGGATCATCATCGTCAACATAAAAGGAGGTGGAAGTGTCGCCCTTCTTGGTAGCATCATCACTATCAACAGTAGACAAACCAAGTTTCCTGCCGTACTCAATAGCATGGGTGGAGGAGCCAAAGAAGAGGTAGACAAAAACAAGGAGTAGGGCAGCAACGCAGACGAGAACAATCACTGGCTTCTTCTTGTTCCCTCCCTCTGATCTTCCCCTCATTGCCTCCCGCCTTTTTTTTTACGTGTAAGTTCAGATTCTACGGAACAAACAAACAAAAAGGTTGAAACTTTATATAAAAACAATTCAGACTCAAGAAAGATTGATTATTCACTGAAATAAACGCTTATTAGATCTCCTTTTTGATTCAAAAGACATTGCTAATCTCTAAAACAGTTTGATTCTAATTTTGGATCTGATAATGAGAAGAAACCAATGAGGATTTGTATCAAAATAGAAACAATCACACACGAAACTAAGGAAGCGACGGGATGGATGAACTCACTCACACACACACACACTTGTAGATTTGGAGGGAGGAACAGATCAAAGATGAATAGAGCTCTCTTAGAATCGTCGGTCTTTCAATAGAGAGTAGAGAGAGAGAGAAGAGGAGATGGGGAGGGAGAATCGGATCTAAACAAGTTTGCTTCTTCTAATATTGGAAAAGAACTTTCTTTCTTCTCTTCCCTTACTTCCTTGAACCAGCCAGAGCCAAGAGTTCGAGTGACCAGAGCCACGCTCGTTTAAACCATTTTAACAATTTGCTTTGCTTTGATTTTTTAATTATTTTTTAATTATTTTTTCCTCTCTTTTTTTTTTCTTTCTTTTGTGTGTTGTGTCGGTGAGCTTTTCTGTGTTGTGCAACATGAACTGACTTATGTTAACACGACCTTTTTTTTTGTCAACACAAGCATTAGTTGTTGTTTTTTGTCAACACACAAACACAAACACAAATGTTGTCGAACGTGGTCAACTTACTCAAGTATCAATATGATTCACATGAACTAACAGAAAGATGGTTGTAGATATATATATATATATATGGAACTAGTAAATTTGACAAGTCATTAGAAATACCAAACAACATAGACCAAGTTTAAAAAGGTAGCAAACAAAAAAAAGGCTGTAAAACCCCTAGGCAAAAACCAGGAAAAATGTATAAAAAGTAGCTAATAGAAAACAAGAAAACAAGAAACTGGGATTATCAGATAAATAACGCATGAATTACAAGTCACATGCTTTCCGCTTTCCTTTTGCGTCCCTTAAGAAATGTGCCTTGTTGAATTCGAGCCAAACTCGGAGGAAAATTCATAAGAACTGCGGGAGATGATACGCATTTAGAACCGCCACCAAGATGTTCATGCAATATGTGTTTGTTTTCTCGCAGAATATTTAAGTTGTTTTCGCGGTTCAAACATATTACAACCTTTTTCTGCTCGTCTGCCAAGAAACTTATCCCTCTAGAAATCATATCGTTAAACATATCTCTATATCCATCAAGGCCTACAACTGCTAGAGACTTATTCCATGATCCAGTACTAGTTGTCTCCCATACTTGTAGTTCTGATGAACATGCATCCTCACCCATTAAAAAAAGTTGAAAACCTAACAGACAAAGTTGCTCTTCTTTAACCACTGATAAAGCTGTAAGTCCTAGAAAAGGATGAGGAAGAGGCAGACTCTGAAACGTCTCTTCTGAAAAATCGAAACTTAGTATGAATTCAGTCTCTGGCTTCACCATTCGCTTAGCAAGCCAATATGTATTTCCCTTCATAGATATGCCACGACGATAATCTGGTATATACCAATCAGTAGCCGTACCAAGAACTCTCCAGGAATCAGAGGTGAAGTCGTAGACCTCGTAGAAATTTTTTATTGGTATTGTATATTGACGATCCACCCTCAAGATTTTATATTGCTTGCATGAGGATTTTTTGTCGAAACCAAGAGCAAAGTAGTCGCTCTTCTTGTATCTGTCACTGTCTCTGGGTTTTATCCACTTGGTTTCACCTGAATACGGATCCCAAACCACGAGTCTCTTGTCTTTTGTGGTGCATAGCAATAAGCCGTCGCAGTGAAAAACATCACGTATATCGACTTGTGAAGAACTGGAAAGTGGATCTTTAAGGTAGAATGGATGAGTTGCAACCTTAACAGATGGATCATGGAGATTGATCCTTACTAAGTGAACCCTAGAGTGAATCAACGTGATACACAGAGACTCCCCCTTCGGTGCATTCGCAGAATGTTTCTTAATAAAGCTCTCAGAACTCAACATAACGTTCCAACGTTTTGATGTTGTTCGGAATCGTGCCAAAGGTGTATCCGGAACCTTGGAGAGTATGTTCTCTATCAAATCACTCGGAAGGTTTGTCAACTGCATAGAGACTTGTGATTAAGTAACTGTGCGGATAAACAAAAAAAACTAATATAGGAATATGAGATCGAGAGCTGAAGAATGATGGGAGCAGACAGAGAGAGACGCAAGGAAGAGTTTTTTTTTTCTTAAACTTCAGAAAGACCTAATTTTCCAATATGCTGTATATATACATACCGGTTTCCTATTCTGAAAATTGACACAAAAAGACAATTTAACTTATTTGCACCAAAGTATCATTTAATGCAAATACGCTATTGATAAAGTTCCTAAAACAACATGAATTTTAGCCAGTGGGTTAAAGCAACAAAAATTATCTTAAAAATTGAACTTCGCCGGCTTAATAGGTCGGTTTGTTAGGCTTCCTCACTGAGCTCATTCCTAACCAGTTGAGAAGAGGTTCATTCATGCTCTATGTCAAAACGAAACCATAGTTCAGCAGAGAGACTGGAAGTACTCTAGTCAGTTCAACTATCGATCAATCATCTCATCTAAGATAAGATATTGCAGTGGGCTCGAGTACTTGGATGAACCATTACTTCTCAAGCCAAACGTTTCCATCACCACCATGACCTTCTGATTTACTGGATTTTACAAACTTTGGAGTTGTAATTACTGTATTGTATATATGAATTTGAAAAGAAAAAAAAACCTTCAAAACGTTAACAAACTTTGGAGTTGAAAACGTTTATTGTAGATGAACAACGGCCTCAGGGAATGTGTAGGGAGTGGCTCTCCTAGTGAAACGCTCATTATGGGAAATTAGTAGTTACATAACTAGGGAAAAGTTGTGATAATTCTTTAAATAAAATTACTATACGTGATTTTAACTTGCTCCCACACCCAACTATGCTTTCATGTCATGGGTTGCAAACTTGCAATGCATAATCATCAATACAGTGCGTGTTATGTCTATCTACAATGGAGACAAGAGATCATATCTTCTTCAGTTATGCATTCTTGGCACAAACTTTGGAAAATCTGTCTCGTAGAATTTTAAAAGGAAGACACACAACGGACAGAATTCTTCTTTATATATTAAGCTACTTTCTCTGATAATTTGCTAGTTAATTAGCTATTTTTCCTTTCCGCCATAATTGAACTTGAAACCAATTTAGAAAGCCGAGGAGTATTATACTAATGTACTTTAATAATACATTTTAATCGATATTGTTGGCATGGCATCCAATGTTTGTCGGTTAATTATTTTATCAACAAGGAAATCTACGTTATAGTTAATCACTTGACACTGATTACTACTCGAAGTCGCTAAATACTCTATCTTGGAGAAAATAATTACAATCTCTTGAAACCACCAATTAATAGGAGTAACTAACTAGTTTTTATCACAAGTTTTTCTTAGCCATAATTTGCACCATTGACTTTACTCTTCAAACATGTTAATTAATTATAGCCCATCTAATTGTTCTTGCTCCCCTCCAGTTCTCGCGAATACATCGAACCAGAAGTCCATCTCACTGTCGAAAACCATCTCATTTCCAACAGAGCCTAACTGCTGAAACTCTTGTTGTGTCTCATCATCAAAACCAGTCACTTCAAGATTCAGTGCGTAATTATGTTCATCTTGGCTATATAGCGCCTCGTTCCAGAAGCTCTCGTCGATATCTGCTCCAAAATTTTCGAAAGAAGAACAATCTTGGTCAGGAATACTGATGTCTCCCAATTTATTATCCATCTTAGCCTCGTTGTTATGGCCTTCGAGGCTCATGAGTGTCACCGAAGAAACCTCGTCACTTGTCGAAGGTGATGCCAAGAACAAGCTTTCAGAAGAAGGGTTTGATGAATTTCCAAGTGTCGGTACCGATTGATATTTAGGTTTAGTACCTTTCTTCTTATTGCTGCTCTTAGGATTAGCGGGTTGGTAATCTTCGAGTCTTTTCTTCAAGTGAGTGTGCCATACGTTCTTGATCTCATTATCCGTTCTTCCTGGCAATTTTGCTGCAATAGCTGACCATCTAAAGACAATACCAAGAAAAAGAGAACTTTAATACAAAATTTTCAAAAGAGCGGATAATTGTATATTTAACTGTAGTGGACCAAGACATGTTTCTTGTGATGCTGATTATTGTATGTATTTTAGATGTACGTATACCGTATATAGGCATACTTGTACGTATAAATTTATATGTAAAAGCAGAAGTGTGTAAAGTAATTACCTATTGCCAAGGATTTGGTGCAAGCTAATGATAGCATCCTCCTCTTCTTTGGTGAAATTTCCTCTTTTTATATCAGGTTTTAAATAGTTCATCCACCTAAGTCTACAGCTTTTTCCACATCTCAAAAGACCTGTAATTAGTAGTTATCATCAATGTTAATAAATTTTATAATGATATTTAGGAAATTGGACTCCATATATATATATATTATTGTATAGCTTTTAATTTGTTCATACCAGCTTGCTTAGGGAGGGCTCGCCAGTTACTATGGCCATGTTTGTGGATAAAAGAGATCAATATTTGATCTTCTTCAGGCGTCCATGGACCTCTCTTTAACCCCATCTTCTCGCAGCATGGCGCTCTTCCCATCTTCCGGTGATGTGTATTGCTGGTGAAAATGTGAAATGTTTGAAGTTTTGTATTGTGAGTACGATCGAGAGAGACTCCGGTGATCAAATGCTTATGAATTACTGCCTTATGGTTTTGAGTATTTATACTGCATTTGTCAAAAGGCATGTGCGAGAATTCAAAAGCATTTGGTAAGCCTCCCGGAAGGAGGAGATGTGAGAGAGAGATGATTTCTTTGGTTACAGGCACAAAAGTCAAAAAGTATGGTGTACATATATTTTTTTTTTTTGAAACTGGTACATATATTATATTGCATGTGGGTATGATTCTTTCCAGTGACTGCAAAATATTTCTAAAATAAATAATTTATTTGCATAAATAGAAAATGTGTGTAGAGTGTGATGGCGAGACATGTGGTCCGAGTAAACAAAGTCGCCGGGTAGACGCACGAAGTGCCTTATAGTGAGCCCACACGTACATTTTGTGGAAAATCAACGTTTACGATTATATACGACAAAACGAAAATCAACGTTGGGTGGATTATATGTTGACCATAAAACACTGTTTGTATATCTGCTCGTAAAAATTCTTTTCAATTTTTTTTATTAATTCTGGATATCTCGAACTCTAAAAAAACCCAGACTAATTTTCAAATAGAAGTACAATGCATAGATAAATTCTATTTTCGAATATTCAAATGAATCAAAAACAAAAATCCATGTCAATATTAAATATCTAGGTAAAATATAATTTAATTTCGTATAACAGATGGATTAAATCCGAAACGTATCGGCGTCCCAAACTCTTTCTCTACCACTTAACCATAATGTCTCAGATTCTTTATTCCATTTTTCCAAACAAGATTTATTTTGTAATTTCTTTACTTTTCTTATAAAGATTTAGATTTGTTAATATGTGCACGCACACAAAAGAAACTTCTTAAAGCCTTGGTTAATCTTGTTTAGGTTATCATATCAATTTCTAGTAGTTGTTTTCACAAAAAACCTAATAATTGTAATGTATACTAAGAATTCTTTTGCGCAAAGTATTTATAAATATAATATTAATTTATTTTAAAATAAAATTTTGGTTTACATTTTGGTATTATTTTTTGATATTTTATTTTATGTTTGAAGAAACCTATAGAAATCTGGGTTTTTTTACCGCTTAAAACATTTATGGGTAGTTAATGCTATTTCGAATCGATGATAGAAATTCCAGCTGAAACCTCTTTACTAATAGAGCAAAACAGTTTGGTTAAGGCTGTACCAATCAAAACCGATAAATTTTATTTCTGAACAAATATAATTTGATGTATCGTTTGATTATTTTTTTCATCTAGAAATATAACTGTTAAAATATTGGTTTTGCGGTTAATTTTTGTAGTGTTAACCAAGTATTTATAATTTTTTAACATGTTACATCATCTACCAAACTTGAAAATCATACGTAAAACAGAAACATTGGTTTTAGTTAGCTTTAAGGTTTGTTGCTCAAAAAAAAGTTAGCTTTAAGGTTTAAATTTTGATTAACTATTTAACCTTCTTACAAAAATATATGAATTATATGCCTAAATCTGACAGATATCATGTATATATAACTTCCAGATTTTTAAAATAGTTCATGATGTGAAAAGTTCTTAAACTTAATTTGACTACATACATCCTCCAGACTATATTTATATACTTCGATAAATCATTTGTAGCACAATGATTAATTAGTGTTTTAATGTATTTTAACTACAAAATATGTGATAATTACTAGACAGTAAACTGCAGTACTCATTTGCTTTTGGTTCCGTAATTCGGTTAAAGTTGCATGTTGACGAACAATTTCTTTAATATATGTCTGTTTAAACAAATACTATTATAATATTGATCTTTTATGATATAACCTAATTAATTAGTATTCTAAATTTTACCTAACATAATTTTTATTTTGAACTCATATCTGTCTTGGCTTTGAAAAATAGTCATCGAGTAAGTATTTTCTTAAGCTAAGAGAAATATATAAAATTAATTTTTAGTTAACATGTGATTTACAAAAAATGTTACTGAGATTATAACTCATTCTAGAAGTAATATCATTAAAATATTTCAGTCATTACTTACTTTTTAAAACATTTAAATAGAAGGAATCATCAAACATTATATTTATTTATATTTTAAATATTTCTTATTTTACTATATTTTTTTACAAAATCTACTTCTTATTATTTAAATAACTAATTAAATTAATATATATCATTGACATATTAGAAATAAACTTACTTTATTTTTTAATTAAAATAATAATAAAAGTTTATAATTTTTTAAAATTTATCAATTCAAAGTAAATTAAAATATCTATTATACATCACTAGTTACAATCAATACACTATATAATAAATTTATACAAAAGTAGTCAATTTTTTTTTAAATATTTATAACTATTATTATTTAATAGTTTATATATTAAAAAAATAATTTTTTGTTGGGATAATAATTCTGCAGAATCTAATAACTCCTTAAATGTACACCAAAAAAAGTAAATATAAAACAAAAATATTAGATTTGACCGGGCGAAATAGCTCATGTAACGTAATGCAAGTTGACTAACGCGTTCACACACACTTAAGTTGATTAAAGTGTTTGTTCAAAGTTTACGGGTCAACGAAAGAGGCCTTCGGCAGGTTTCATTTCAACATAGCTATTATTTTTTTCCGACTAAAACATACCTATTAATTGACACCGAGGAATTAAACTTTCTCCTATGTTTCCAAACTAAATAAAGTTATGAAACTCTTTTGATGGGGTAAAAATCATGGACGTACTAGCTGGATAAGTAAATTAAACACCAAGCAACTAAATAATTAATTAAATACTCTTTTGTGTTAATCACGAATCAAGTCGGATGGTACGTTTCAAAATTTTCAAAAGATCTGAATTCGAATTTGTTGTCACTCAAATTATTTTAACTTGTGTTCAAGTTAAGAAAACACTCTTTTGTGTTTCTAGTTTGAAATCAAGGTTTCAGCTATATCATATTTACTTCGGTTATCGAGTCCAGAGTAACATCATTGGACGTGCTCTAACAAACATTAAACTTACAATAGCACGTACTGTGTGATGGATCATAGAACAAGGTGGGGTTTGGTGCTTTTGTCCTGTTCCCGAAATAGTAGCGGATATTATAAATAGTTTAACAGGACCATTCTTCCACTAATTTTCCTCTTAATACTAATTCTTTCAATAATATAATTTGGTAGAATATTGGATTTCCTTTCCGATTACGGGTCTTGTTTCTCTCACGGTCAATTACAGATTAAGTGCGTAATAGAAACTTGCTAAATTTTGGCATATACAATAAGTACATGTGTTCACATTCCGTAGAATAAGATATTCTTTTTATCCCATGGTTAATGTTTTGGTATTTTCAAAGTTCAGATTGATTTGTTGATACAATTTTGGCTTTGAATAGTAACCAAAAGAATAAAAGGAGAATACAATATTTCTTAACATTTTTTATAAAGAGAAATAGTTTTTGTTTTCTGTTCATTTTTTTATAATGAACTATAGAACAAGTCTGTTTTTAATAGTTTTGATTAAAAATCATCATTTCTCATTCTTCCCAAAGTTTTATTCATATTCATTTTTTTCTATATATTCCTCACGTTCTTATGTTGTTTACCAGTTACACCCATTGTTTTTAATATAGTACATGTTTATTTTTCATTATACTGATATGAATTTAATAGCTATTTAAATATGGTTTATGATATTCAAATAGCGATCAAACGAAATATTAATGCAAAACCACTATGATATATTTTTATCAAAAAAAAAACCACTATGATATATTGATATATGATTTGGTATGTTTGAAAATATTTTCCTTATCAACATGCATTGATTTCTTTTCATATTACCAAAAGTCAAATTACCATTGTTATTCATAACAAGCGAATCTAGTTTATTTTCTGTTAACGTTGATCCTAATTTTAATTTATTGCAACCACATGATAATCTACAACTGAGTTTTTACTCTCTTTTATATTTTACATACCTACTTGGTTACGACGTCGAACGTTTACATAGCTGCAACCTTATTATAAACCACTAGAATACGAGGTCTGGTGATGATCTACAGCTGATTTGCATTTACCGTGGCTAAATTATGATCAATAAGACCAACGAAAATACTAAAATGCAAATATTTACATTTCTCTTAGTAATATTGCTACTCAAGTTCGATGACCGACGTCCAAGTTAATTTGGTAATTAGCAGACGATCGATCAACTTATAATCTCAGAATTTAGCTCCAAATTATGTGATGAAATATGTTATTGAAAAATTTGTATTAGTCTATAAGACAATTAATACTGCATCGACGGGAGACTGGACAATTACTAAAACTATATTTGGACGTTGAAGGAATGTATGTGTACAAAATATCCAAGATTCTTTCCATCGTAATTACGATGAATTGAGAATCTGAGATATTAATTCTTCCGGCGTTCTTATGTACCATAACTTTTGTCAATACTTTGACTTCACACGTTATCTATTTTTGCAATACATAACACAAGGTGTCAAGGTTCCTGCCTTCCTGGTATTGAATTGACAAGGTTGCAACCAGCGTTTTTACACTGGATTGTCGTTTTAACTCGTTCACTTTATGTCAATATCCAATAGTAGTAGTAATGCATATGGGTTATCTGTCTTATTAAAACAGAAACATTATGTTGGACCTAACATTTGTTTTGTAAGTTTTTAAATTAAATACACTTTTATACTTTATAGTTAAACATACATTAAATCACTAATGTTCCTTGCTACTATCCATGTTTCCAAACAATATACTTATTTCTTTATACTATTATCAATGTTTCCAAACAATATATTTTTTATACTACTATCAATATTTCCAAATAATACAATAATTAATCTTCGTTATTTTATATCTATCATTTTCTCTTTAAAATTTGTAGAATTGTCATAATTTCATAAATTGTAAAATAGTAAACTTTAAAATTTCGATTATAAAATTATAAATTATGAAACTATTACAATTTAAATCCAATTAGATTACATATCGGTCATCCATTAGTTCAATCGGTTAGTCTTGGGGTTTAGTGATTTTTTAATATGAATATTTTAAAAACATAAATTGAATTGTCAGATCTCCGGATTAACCGGTATAATCATAATCGGGTTGAATTTAAAAACACTGATTTAAATGCAAAATATTTTAAATACACACTCTTTAAAAATTACCAAAATATTTGTTAAATTATTAGTGAAATTTTTCATCGTAAAATATTCCGCGCTTCAAAAGCGCGGGTCAAAATCTAGTGAATATTTATTAGAAATGCATGAAAATGAGTTTTCAATTTTTTTTTAAAGAGTTATCGGAATTGGATATATATGTGTCCCAACGATTACTAGATCTTATTACTTGTATATCAATATTTCGAATATAAGCAAGAATATTTCGAAAACTGAGTCGTGATACAATTGTTAACTAATTTAAATATATAATTAAAAATATAATATACATTAAATTTAAGTCCATGAATTATTTTTCATCAAAACATGAGAATCAAAGTGTCTAGTACAAACAAAATTTTGATATTTGTTAATACTCATGTTCAAGTTTTCTTGCTAATGTTTATTTTTGCACAGCCCCCGATAAATACCAACAAACGACGATAATGAATACTTTTTTGAAGGAAAAGATAGTGCTACTTTCGAACGTTATAAATGTTTACCACATGTTAGTGTTCAACTTAAATCACTTGTCAACAACCATATTCATAATCTCTTCTTTTTGTATAAAATAAAATTAAGCACGAAAAAAAGGAAGGGAGTAATGATGGCTTTTTTTTGTATCAACCGGAGTAATGATGGCTATCTAGTTTTTCATTATTATTTTTATCTACAAAAGCCAATTTTTGTACAAAAAACGAAAAACCATATTTATCAAAAACTCTAAATTAAAAACCAATAATATTCTCAAAAAATTATTTATAAAAATTTATAGTATATATTTTTTTAGGAAATTGTTGCAAATATTTTTTGAGGATAATAAATATAATAGTATGTTTTGAAAAGAAAATGATAAAGGAGAGAATATACATGAACTAATTGTTTTTTTGTTTTGAAATATTTCCTAAATTAATTGTTTAGTTGATATTAGTTAATTGTGCTGTGCATAAATATAAAATGATACGATATTGTAATTATGTCATACAACTAAAAGCAAAATCTTACAAGAGATCCTACTTTAATAGTATAGATCATTTTGAGAAAAATAAAAATAATGTTTTCAAATTTAAGAAAATACTATTATGACCTCAATTTATTTTGAATTTTTATTGTACAAATTAATCTATAATTTATATAATTATCTATAATATTAATATTTGTGTTTTATATTTTACTAAATTTATTAATATTTTTTTTTAAATAGTTATAAGTATATATAAATTTAGTATCCTGTTAACAATTAAATTTATGTATATAAGAAAGGTTTAGTTAAAATAAAAGTATAATTGGTTAAACCTATAGAAGAGTCTATACTAATTTTTAAAAAGATATATAGCCACGGATAAATTATTTCCCACGGTATTTTAATAGGCCGAAAATAACGACATTTATCAATATAGATATGTAAAAGAATTCTTGTAAAAAAAAGATATGTGACAATTTGACTTAATTTCGATAGTAAATAGATTAAATCTAAAACGCGTTAGCATCCTAATCCTGTTTTTTTACCATTCAAGTACAAGATCCTAGATCTTTTAATGGTTTTTCAGTGGTTATATTTTTCTTATTGTTTTATTCCATCAACTCATTCTCTATATATAAGTTAGTAGTCTAATGGTAATCTCGGCGAATCTACATATAACAGCAAGGGTGCAGTTGCCACCACAAAAATAGAAAACTAAACTTAAAATGCATAAAAGATGTCATAAATTCTTTCATGATTGGTTAAGATTTTATAATACTATATTTCCACTAAGACGTATTTTATTATACTTAGTTATCATTTACAATTTAGAACTTTACTATTGTATATGAAGACATGATGATTGTTTATCTTGTCTGGCTTACTATTTTAAATATCTTGATTTATCAATTAAAATATGATCGATACAACTTTAATTTAAGTAAAATTAGATTTTAATCCGCATTTTAAAAGTGTAAAAAATATTTTTAACAAAATATAATTTATAAAATCAATATGTTCTAACATTTTTAATAAGTAGTATTTTAACATTTTATTTTAATGTATTTGAAAACTATATAATTATATTATTTTATTTATATTAAATATGAAAGTTATATAAGATGTTATTTATTTTTTTAATTATTTTATTCTGTTTTGTTATGAACTTTTAATAAAATTTCCCTAATTATTTTGATTAATTATGTGATATATACTTATTTGATAAACTTTTAATTATAAAACTTATTTGACGTCATTCTAACATTTTTATTTGCTTAAAACTTATTTGATGTCAACTTAAACCAAATATTATCTCATGTATACAATTATTAATTATATAATTTTAAGAAAAAATAATCTAAGAATAAAAATCTAATATTATAATTTTACTAAGTTTAAATGAATGCAATTTGTTTATATGAAAATAAAATAATTCATTAATTTTATATTAAAAATAATATAAAAAGTCAATAAATTGACATCAAATAAAGTTTATGATATTTTTTTATCAAATAAGTATATATCACATAATTCATCAAATGTGTTACAGAAATTTTATTAAAATTTAATAACAAAACAGTTTAAAATAATTAAAACAAAACTGAATAATACATTATATAACTTTCATATTAAATGAGTAATTCTTAATATAAATAAAATAATATATTTATATAGTTATCAAATACACTAAAATAAAAAGGTTAAAACACTACTTATCAAAATTTTATAAAACATACTGATTTTGTAAATTAGATTTTGTTAACAATAATTTTACGCTTTTAAAATGTGAATCAAAATATAATTTTAGTTAAACTATCGTCAAGTACATCATATTTTTATTGATAAATAGAAGATTTAAACAGTCACTGGCGTCTACATCATTTTCGGATGAATAAAGTTAAACTCGTGATGTTAACTACATAACATCACTAAATTGAAAGATGTTGTCATGCATAACATATATTTCGTGTAGTTAGGTATGCATTAGTTTGGTTTAATGGTTAACCATCTGATAGCGAATACTTCGTATAGTCAATAATCATTTTTCCATTTTAAGATGTTTTGGTCGATAGTACTACTTAATATATCTCTAATCATTGATAATAAGTTTTAATGAGTAATATTAATGTTTAGTTTCTAAACATTAAATGGGAATATTCGTCATGAGCTTTTTCCCTCTTCTACGAACCCAAGCTGCTAACAACTTCCAAGTTCCAATCAGCCTTGTGTGAAGAAGAATGATATACAGACAATGACGACACTGGTACGATTCTGGAGCATATTAGCATGTGATCATATTATAGTAATTGTCATACTCCCTCTATTTTTTAAAGATACATATTTTAAACTTTTCACATATATTAAGAAATCACATTAAAAATGTATTGATTTTTGTGAATAACAATTTTCCATAATCTTTAACCAATAAAAATCCAATAAACACAATTAATTTTCTTGAAGTTAACAGATTTTCATTAAATAATACATTGAAAAAGTAAAAAATGTATCTTTTTAAAACAAATTTTTTTCCTAGAACATGGATCTTTAAAAAACAGAGGGAGTATTTCATAATAGTTTGGCTTTCCAAGGGGTTTTAGCTGGAGTAAATACGATATTTAGATTCTGCCTTCGTATTTAGCATATTTGAAATATGAGGCATGAAATACAACGATGATTAAAGGACCCAAAGTAACCAGGTTAAGAGATGATTGAACATAGTCAGTGCCTGCTTTGATACTGTCCAAGTCAAAATTTAAAACTATGCATTTTATAGATTTTATCAATACTACAAAAAAGTAGAAATAGCATAAATATTTATATTAAAAATCAATACTCACAATCTATTTATAAAAACAATTATATTAAAGTCTAAATGCTTCTACACTTATGTATGGGGTTCGACTCCCAGACTATGCAATTTATTGCAGATTATCTTAAATCTAGGTTTCAAGTTCCAGAGAGAGCGTGATTTATTAGGCAACTATGCAGATTATGGAAGGAAAGATTACAGACAACTATGCAGATTATGGAAGGAATGATTACAAGGGATCTTCAACATGGTGCAAGTAAATCTGGTCAGACGTGGATCTTCATAGGACAGTTCAGATGATGCAGTTAGTCGTAGATCTTCATAAGACATGTAGTATTGTCGGTTGTCGAATCGTCTGTGTAATCTTCCTAATAATTGTAATATCATAATAAATCAGCTTTAAAAAAACAATTATATTATATACACGTATTGTTAGAAATATAAGTTTATTTACATTTTTTCTGATTATATGGAAGACCGCAAATCTTTATTAGCATCAATTTCGAAAAATTTCTCTCAGCTGTGGCGATTACACCGAAATGGTTAACAATATGCGACAAATAATTTATGTGTTTCGAATTTTTTCGGACATTGATTCTCGATTTTTTTTTAGTTTCTTAAACAAATCATCATCAATTATACATGAAAGCGTAACATTTCTTAAAAAAACTTCAGATTCAAATATGATATCTTCAAAATATCTTCGCTTGCATCTATTAACTTTTTAAAAATTTAAAATTCATAATTTTGGAATCGTTCAAATCTGAATTCAAAAGAAATTAGAACTGGAACTTTAACAAATTTTATTCTAACTAAAAATGCATAATAAATTATATTTTAATAGAAAAAACATATAAAGATTTATTTAATTATAGATACAACTAATTTAAAAAAAAATATATGGTCCACTAATTTGGATATCCTAATCCTTTGTTTGGATGGCTTGCTTTTTGGGTAGTGAACATAGTATGACGTCAGTGGAGAACCCTCGTGCATTCGTTAGTGGCTTTGTTGGTTACAGTTTTTTCTGCTATTCTCAGTTTTGTAAGGCCCGAACTATTTTTTTTTAATTTTGTCCAAATATCTTTTTTTGTCAATTTATTTTGTCCAAATCATAATCTCATTTTTGGTTTTTCTTTTTTTTTTTCTTTGGGCTAAAATATGCTTTTATAAAAAGTTTCATAAACCTCGATTAAATACTTCCTTTTTAATTAATTCATGTGAACTGCTAAAAATTTTAAATTTTCAAAATGAAAGTCATTTTAACATTTAATCTTAAAAATTGTCCATTTTATCTTCATTTATATTGATTAAGTCATTTTGGATACAAAAGTTATTGTTACAAGAGTATAACACAGTTGATCTTTTTTGCATGACAAAAACAACTTAATTTTAAAAGTTAATTGTTAAATAATATAGATATTCAACACTATTATGAACTCAAAACACCAAACTGTAGTCAGCTAACTTTCATCATACCAATTATTATGCTTAGTAATCTAACATTTAAATTATCTTTTGAACTCAATATTCTAAACATACATTAATAACCTAATTTGATATGTTCAGAAATTGTCTTAAAATCAATTTATTTGAGTTGTTTCTTAACATTTATACATATATTTTGTTTTCGTTTTTATTTTGATTTATAGGTAGTTATTTATATAATTGAAACTACTATTTAAAATTAAAGTAATCTTTTTGAAATAGTATAAACTATCTCTTTTCAAAAAAAAAAAAAAAACTATCTCTTGTGTGTTCTGTTGAAAGTAAACCTTTGGTAAGTCATGTATTAAAATATATTTCTTATTATTTTTACAATAGTTAATTCTTAAAAAACGTGTTCATGAGAGAAACACTCTAGGTTAATCTAGTTACGTACGCTTAGTTTCATAACTATCGTGGGATAATATTATTATCTACTATACCTGAGCAGTGTGACCTGCTTTTACACCAATATTTGACTTTCTTCATCCCTTATTTATTTCTTAGCATTATGCGTATATGGTATAGACTATCACATGCATCTTTACAATCATAATAATTTCGTTTAAACATCAAAGCTATACTTCATATCAGCTCACATGGGCCTGCAAGGATGTAGTTTCTATATTAGAATTTCTTTCCAAATGGTATAATTTATTACCACCACCGACCGATGATTAAAACGCATCTAATGTTTATCCCATTGCAATTCGGATACATTCAGAATAATTTCTTTTAAGAAATTTTTGTGATCAAGTTTCAAAAAGAAAAGAAAAGAAAGAAGAAATTTGTAATCTTTCCAAGATATTAATGTCTTGAATTATATTAACCCAAACTTCATATATTTTGTAGAACGTTAAATAATCAACATTTTCAAGTTGATCTTTAACAGTTCAAGAGAATAATAGTCTTACACTACACAAACATAACCTTCATATAGGGTTACTAAATAAGATCGTTACACAAACCTATATTTGCTTTATATTATTCAAGAGAATAATAGTCTTGAATTATACAACGAAACTTCATGAAACACTGCTCAGACCTATTTACAAATCATATAAAGTTATCCAAGAGAATAATATAGTCTTGAATACAAACTAAGCTTCAAACAACGTTAAATGATAAAAAAACATTACTCTCAAACACACTTTTATCCACAAATCAACACATTAATTAATTATAATAAAAACACAATTATAAACATCATGCATGCATTCTAAGGCGATCAACTTCAGCGCAATATAAACTGCATTTAGTTACGCGGATTAAACGTCTGGGAAATCGTAGAAGCTTAGTGGTGATGATGACCTCCAAGTCGAAGATCAAGATCAAGATCATCATCTTGATCAGGCTTAGAATCTCCAGCATCCGGTAGGCCCCGGTGACACTCGTTACCGACGTTGACGGATCCGAGCCGTAAGCTCAAATCGAGACCAAGAAACTCCCCTTGAGAATAGTTTCCTCCTCCAGATGATGGTGCTGTCCCAAAGCGTTGTGCGTTGTAGCTAGGGTTTATTGGTGGCTGAAACGTTTGATGATGGTATGACTCATTGGTTGGAAAATATGGAGGTGGGTTGTTGTAGTTAGGGTTTGTGTAGTTTCGGGAGGATGAAATAGAAAATGGAAATGAGTGAGAAGAAGAAGATGAGGAGGAGGAGAGGTTTCTTTCACGTTCCTTACGGTGGATGTTTCTGTGACCACCGAGGGCTTGAGGATTCGTGAAGCCTCTCATGCAGATGTCACACTCGTACATCCGGCGGTTATCTCCGGAGCCGGAGTCAATCTGTTTGTTCCGGCTGTTCATCTCTCTTCTCTTTCTGTTATGGGTCTCTCTCAATATTCAATGTTTTGAACGTGTCTATGCTCTCGAAAACTCACACACAAAAGCTTTTATATATAATGTAAAAGGTATTAAAAGAGTATGCGTCTTTACGGATGCCAACTAGGGCCTTTTATTAATCAAACCAATTTGATATTTTGTTATATAGTATAAGTTACATATGGTAGAGGCCACAATTACATTTGCAAAACGAGAAATCAAGCTACTCGGGGTGTGTTACTAAGGCTTCACATGTGATCATGCACAAAACGATATAAAGCGTACCTTAGTATGAATAGAGCCAAAATGAAGTCATAAATTTGGATCGAGTGTGAAAATTACCAACTATAGTAATTTAACGAAATTGAAAGGTGGCCAGCTTTGTGACAAAAAAAAAAGAAAGGTGGCCAGCTAGTAGTATAAGCTATAGTCCAATATTAAAGTTTGGAGTAGTTGTAATTTGCAATGTGAACATGTTAAGAACTATATGAGAACACAAGCAAAAAATACTAAAGATTCAATATTGCACAAAAATCATTTATTAGGATTTAAGGGACTGTGGTTGTGTTTGAAGTAGCTCAGATAATTTAAAAAATAAACGAGCTATCCCATTAAACTGGGTTGTGGTTGGCAGTACATATGAAATTATGAATTCTCCGACAAAAAATCTTCAATGATTTCGATGATTTCTAAACTTGGAAAGGTAGGCCGATGGTCTGCTGCGTTTAGGATTGCTAAAAGGAATTATTTAAATGCTTTAATTTTCAGAACACAAATTGATATTTCTTGCATATATATATATATATATATATATATATTTTTCTAACATTATTTCTTGCATATATATATTTACTGCTCAGACTCATCTCTTTTTTTTTTGGACAAACCTCAACTTTTATAGATTCTTACTCTCCATGAATGGAAAGAGTGTTTACAGAACATGAAAACAGAACCATATAGGTCAAACAAACAACTATTACAAGGAAGCAAATATAACATAAAAGGATAGGGGCATACAAAACGCTTAAACAACTAATGACGTCGAGAAGTCCTCTGATCTCATCGACCATCGAGCTGTAAAGTGAGATAAAGCCTTGGAATTTAGAGACCACAATCAGTGATATAACTTCCGGGACTGAAGCAGCAGCAAGTGTACAATCAACAATCTTCAACATGGCTACAAAGCCTTTGATTAGAACTTCATTGTTAGAAATATCACTAATCTTCAACATTAGACTCCCTGCAACAAAACTACACAAGGTAGATGATGAAATTGGGAGAGGAACAACCTCCATAGAGGAGGAAACCGGACAATAACTGTCCAACAAGAGCTGATTCACATGATGAATGGATATGTGAGGCATCACTCCATTAAGTTGCCACAACTGAACATATAAGTACTTGAGTACCACAAAGGTACAACTGCACAAAGCAGTAAAAGGACTGCATACTGCAGTAAAGGGGCACACCAAGGCCAATGAGAGACACATAGACAAACCACAAGAGAGTTCAAGATACCAAACCAAGGATATTAACTCATCACCTAACATTAAGTTAGAATATTTCTGAGATAAAACCTGGGTTAATGGACGAGGAAGAGAGACCAGTGTTGCAGAACCAAACACAATGACGGGTGAGTCAGTAGGGCATATGAAATTGCTAGGAACGGAACGTTTAAAACTCCAGTCAACACACCAGCCAAGAATCATACTACCAACGACGGGTGAGTCAGGAGGGTCTGGTGGTTCTGGAGGAGAGAGAGTTTCAAGCGGTGGATATGGTGCAGAGAGAGCTTCAAGCGGCGAATCTGGCGGAGGGAGAGCTTCAAGCGGCGGATCTAGCTGCTCCACCGGAACCAGATCTGGAGGTTCCGGCTCAGAGGGTAGTGAAGGAGGACTCTTTGTCTCTGAAACGAAAGCAGGGGCTGAGACATTGGAGAGGCGAGTTCTCACCTGAGGCAATGAACTAGGAGTGGAAATGGCAGAGACAGGTGAAAGGCTCGTCCTTTGAGCTTTCAAGAGTTCTTCACCTATCCTTGTAATGCTTTGAGTTAACCTAGGTGGAGTCCCGACGAGAAGGAGCATAGCTTCTTAAATGGAGGTTTGGATGGAGACGACGATAGAGACCTTGCAGTGTGAATCCATGGAGGTCGGAGGGTGACCTTGAAGCGGCACCTTGGGTGGTGTGCCAGAGAGAAAAAGAGTCTCTAGGGCGAAATTGTCTTGTGGTCTGCAAAATGGAAGCTACATTGGTGAAAGAATCAAAATCCAGACTAATTTTGGAGATATTGTTGTTCTTTGAACCAACGTATAGTAACCGTGTGTCTCAGATTAGTTTTAGTGAGACTAGTCAGATACTTGAGAGTGCACACAAAAAAAAGAGAGTCAGATACTACAGATAAGTGATGCTAATTTCATTGAGTTTGATCAAATTTTATATATCCAACGATACATGATATAATATAGAAATCAACAAAACCAGGTCCCACTTGTGTGTTAAACATGAATATTGTTTTTTTTTAAACACTGTACCCATTACATCGTCAAACATGAATATCAGTTTTTTCTTTTTAAAGAAAAACCAAAATATCAGTTTTTTTTCTGTCGTCTATCAGTTTTGTTTATCATGTGCGATAATGTCATCAAATTAAATATCTGGTTCTTATCTGGAACGATACATAAATACAACCATAGCTTCGTTCTTTTCTAACACCTAATCCAGTGAAGATTAAAGTGTATTTATACCCAAAAAGAGTTGAAAACAATAACAACGTAGAAACAATATACTCTTGGTGCAAAGAAAAAAAAAACAAAAGAACAATCTACTCTTAAGAAACGTAACAAAAATGATTAGTAAATAAGTTCAAAAAATTGATTAGTAATATATGTAATTTTGTTCAAAGGTCAAATTGTAGATTTACGCTAACCACTTAGTTAATATTCAAAACAACATCAGCTGGTTCGGTTTTCAACCTTTCTCTTCACTTCTCTCATGAATGATGTCGCTCGTCCTGTGTAAACTTCGTTCTACACATTTTTCAGGCAACAAGGTCCGTACCATTCATTCTTTGCTACTGTATTCTCAGAGTAGACATAAGGTGTTCGATAAAATGCCTAAGTGAGTTTTCTCCATAGTATCTTCTACTGAATTTGATGTTCTCTGTTGCAGACTTACTTGCAGCGTTACGTATCCACAGAAAGCTATGGATAATGCAATCTCTTAAAGCCTTTTGTTTTAACACTGTTAACTTCTGGCTTGGTGAAAAAAAAGGAAACTTTTGCAAAACCAAGTTGCTCTAGTTCGATGTGTTTTGCTCGAGCAAGAGAATCCTTTCTCACTCTCTATGTACCATTGTTTCAGCTGCTTATAATAGTACTCAGGTATCTACTAGTTTTTTGTGTGTGGTAATTTTAGCATGTAAGAAGGAGTCAACCTCAAGTTTGGTCGTTATCACCTATCACCGTCATGCTAACATCTTCATTGCAAAGAAATTCAAAATCTGGCTCCCACTAGCGTGGACTTGGACTCTTGATTATTAGTTAGACTACTTTGACCTCTATCATTAATTTAACATTGCATCTTAAGGACCAACTTTGTGAGAAATCCATTGCCAATTTTTTTCCATCTTGCAAGTTTCAAGTTCTTGAAACTATGTGGGCACATGGCACCTTGCTCACTTTTTTTACACTCTCTCTCTTGTTAGGAGAATCATGCTGTCAGACAGATACTCTGCTTCAGGGGCACTACTTGAAAGACGGGCAAGAGCTGGTTTCGGCTTTCAATATCTTCAAGCTCAAGTTCTTCAACTTCAAGAACTCGACGGACTTGTATCTTGGTGTTTGGTACAACAATTTGTATCTGAATGATATCCAGGACAGGCCTGTCTGGATTGCTAACCGTGACAATCCGATTCCAAGACGCCCTGGGAGCCTCACGGTTGACTCTCTTGGTAGATTGAAGATTTTAAGAGGATCATCAAGCCTGCTTAACTTAAGTTCTACGGAAACCACTGGAAACACAACCCTTAAATTGTTGGATTCTGGAAATCTCCAGCTCCAGGAGATGGGTTCTGGTGGATCAACGAGGGTTTTGTGGCAGAGCTTTGATTATCCGACTGATACTCTTCTCCCTGGGATGAAACTCGGTTTCAATGTCAAGACCAAGAAGAGATGGGAGCTGAGATCAGGGCTTAGTGATACTTTACCTGCTTCTGGATCTTTTGTCTTTGGGATGGATGCCAACATATCAAACCTATTGACCATCTTGTGGCGTGGAAAAAGGTATTGGGCAAGTGGCCTCTGGTTTAAAGGTCGTTTTTCCTTGGAGGCGTTTAACAACTATGAATCCGTCTTCTCTTTTACCTCAACAGAGAGTGAACGCTACTTCATGTTTTCAGTTGATTCTGAAACAGTGTTTCCCACGATAACGATAGACCAACATGGAGTTCTGCATATAAACAGGCTTGACAGAGAGCTAGCACATGTCCGTTGCTCTCCTTTCACTTTGAGTAAAGAGGTCAGTTCCAGGGATCGGTATAGGCAAGGGTACAGCGATGGGTATAGGAAAGAGTACAGGGATTGGTATGAGAAAGAGAACGAGGATCGGTATAGGGATCAGTATGAGAGAGAGTACCCTGATCAGTATGGGGAAAAACCCAGAGGTTGGTATGAAAAAAACTCCAGCGATTGTTATGGAAACAGTTCCAGGGATTGTTTGCAGGCTGGTTGCACAGTTCCTGACATGGCACATGGGTTACTGAACTGCAATCCCTTTCGTTCTACCTATTTCGAACAGAGAGGACCAGCTTCACTAGGAAATGGAACCGTGCTTAATGAGACTGGTGGAAGAGGACTTAGTTCAGCTGATTGCCATGTTATATGTCTGCAAAACTGTTCTTGTGTTGCCTATGCCTCAACCAATGTGGATGGTACAGGCTGCGAGATATGGACTGACCCTTGCAAGATGTGGTATACTGATCCTGCCAACACCAGGTCGTCTTCTTCTCCTACTTCCAGAACTATATATATTCGTGAACAAGGTCCGACATGTATGCAAAGAGATTCGGAAAATTATTTTCCGGGCTTGGGGGGAGACAGAAAGAATGGAAATCCAGTAGTTTGGCTAATTGTTGGGGCATCTCTGTTTCTAACCATACTTGTGACTGTCTTCATCATCTATCTTGTTCTGAGAAAATATAAACTAAAAGGTAATTAAAAAAAGTGTATCAGAATCACTTTCTTCTCTATGGTGTTGTTACTAACAAGTTCACCACTTCTTTTGTTGTGTGTTTGATGAATTCCAGTAACTGATATATTCCGCAAAACATTCTACTTTTTACGTGGGAAAATCATTCAACTAAGCAAGGCCGCTTTTTACTTTTCAAGGAAGAAAATCATTCAACCAAGTAAGGCGGCGTTTAGCTATCTATGGAGAAAAATCATTCAACCAAGTAAGCCTCTACTGAATAAATTTTTCTGTAAGGTTATTTGTCCTTGTGGAAACTAACAATAGTGTTTGTTATATTATATAGTGAATGGTTTCATTGGGAGGAGGCTTCTAACACTGAGGTATGGTTCAGCGGTAGACCGCGAATTGTTACTGCGTGAACTGGGAATTGATAGGAGAGGCAGACACAGGAGAAGTGCAAGGAAGAATAATAATGAACTTAATATTTTTAGCTTTGAGAGTGTAGCCTTGGCAACAGATTACTTCTCTGATGAGAACTTGCTCGGTGAAGGAGGTTTTGGTCCTGTCTATAAGGTATTGTTAGATTCTTCAGATTATTAACTTCAAATAGATTTTGATGTTTCCGCTACTTTCTTGAAGGGGATGTTGATAAGCGGGGAAGAAGTGGCTATCAAGAGACTATCAATGGCATCAGGGCAAGGACTAGTGGAGTTCAAGAACGAGGCCATGCTTATTGCAAAACTTCAACACACGAATCTCGTTCAGTTGCTAGGATGTTGCATTGAGAAGGATGAGAAAATGTTGATTTACGAATACATGCCCAACAAGGGCCTTGATTACTTCTTGTTTGGTGAGCTTTCTTTAATATGCCAAGAATCTATGTTGGAAGAAACTGATCTGAAAGCCAAATCTATTGCGCAGATCCATTGAGGAAAAATGTTCTGGACTGGAGGCTGCGGTTTAGGATCATGGAAGGGATCATTCAAGGGCTTTTGTACCTTCACAAGTACTCGAGATTGAAAGTAATACACAGAGACATCAAAGCCAGTAACATTTTGCTGGACGAGGATATGAATCCCAAGATATCGGATTTTGGGATGGCTCGGATATTTGGAGCCCAAGAATCCAAAGCCAACACCAGAAGAGTTGCTGGAACATTGTAAGTTCTCACCAGAAACAAAGAGAGGGTTCCTTTGATCAGGTTTTGATTGAGTTTCTTGTGTTTGATATATATATATATATAGTGGCTATATGTCTCCTGAGTACTTCAGAGAAGGGCTATTCTCGGCTAAGTCAGATGTGTTCAGCTTTGGGGTTCTGATGCTTGAAATTATTTGTGGAAGGAAGAACAATAGCTTCCACCATGAATCAGATGGACCTCTCAATCTCATAGTTCATGTAAAATCTTAATCTCTACTTCTTTCATTCATTTGTTAGCATTTTGCTTGTTTACTTACTCTTTGGATCTTTTAAACTCTGTTTTCAGGTTTGGAATCTGTTTAAAGAGAACCGAGTTGGCGAGGTGATAGATTCTTCTTTGGGAGATTCTGCACTTGAGAACCCTCAAGTGTTGAGATGCTTTCAAGTTGCTCTCTTGTGTGTACAGGAAAAGCCAGAAGACAGACCAAGTATGTTAGATGTTGTGTCCATGATATACGGCGACGGAAACAATGCTCTTTCTTTGCCTAAAGAGCCGGCTTTCTATGATGGTCCCCGGAGAAGCTCGCCAGATACAGAAGTTGCGCAACATGAGTCGGATAATGCATCAGTAAATAGAGTTACCATCACGGTGATGGAAGCAAGGTGAAACTACAGTCATTGGTGTTGTAATAATTTATTTAGTCATTGGTGTTGTAATAACTTATTTAAACTCAGTTAATGTTTGTAAGCTTAGCTTGCATCTTCTTCTATGCATACAACGATAATAAATCTCTAGATAGAATATGTTCTCCCTCTGTTTCAGTTGAGATGAAGTTTTAGAGAATGTTTTGTGTTTCAATTTACACGAGGTTTTGGGACTTTTAATGTAAAAGTTAATAAAATAATTTCTGAGAATAAAATTATTTCTATTAACATGTGACTCTTTGTATTCATTGGTGAGAATATCATTACTTTTGTGTAATCAAGTTCTTTGAATAGAAGTAATATATTTTTAATGTGTGTTTTAGACAAAAACTTCATCAAAACTGAAATAGAGGAAGTAATTTTTACATGATAGATATAAAGTAAATGTCACCAACATTATTATTTGATACCAAAGATTTTGGCAAGATATAAAGTTATATTGATCTTGCATTTATCAAAACCAATTGCTTTGATAGTAAAGAGGACCAAACTTTTTATTTAGCAACATAACTTTTGTAGTTTAACTAAATCTCTAGATAGAATATGTTCAATCATAGTACAATTTTTTTAAACAGACAAGTTAATTAAATAAATTGTTACAAATAAGAAATATTCAAAATTGAATGACAAGTATTTTTCAAATATAGTTGGCAACCAGAGTTTTTCTATTGTTTGATTTATGTACTCTTCAAAGATATTAATATCATCTAAATCTAGATCAGATAAATCACCCAAAAATTATAGATCACGTCAACTTGTATCAAAGATTTGTCTATTGTTTTTTCAAATGTTCATGTATATTTGTTCAAATTTAACATTTGATTATTTCCACCAAAAGATAACAGAAAATGATCAATGTTCTTGATATCTCTCACTGTTTATTATACCTCCAGCAGTCACCAGCACAAGGATATCAAAGTTTAAAGATGCCAGATCAATATGGATCTTATACACTGGAAATTTCACCAACAACACCAAATCAACCATTCACAAAATTTGTGTAAACAAGGCATTAGAGTCACGATTCACCATAGTAAAGTTCACTGCAATTTCAAAATCCCAAAGGCTTGCATAGAGATCCTAGAGATAATCTATGCTGAATAAACCATTAGAAGTACAAATTTAGTCGGCAAAGGAAAGAGATAACAAGAATAGATCCATTCCCAAAACACTTAGACGAAATCTGAAGAAGAAGCAGCTATCGAAGATCCTAGAAGCATCATAAGATCCTAGAACACTTTTTCCATCTTAAAGCTTGTTAATTGCTTCAAACACACCAGCCATGAAAATCACATGATTCTAGGTTTAGAGTTCGTTGGAGAGAAATCTTACATCAAGAGTTTCAATATGAGTAATATACAAGGAATATGAATCACTGCACTTGCTATCAATTATTTTAAGTTAAAAACTTAGAAAATTTAATATGGCATCAAAGGAGACTCACATCCTAATCCATAAATCCGATAGGGAAGTGGCCTGAATATTTCTTTAAAGACGTTTAAGACTATAAAGCAAAGCTAATAGATATAAAGCTTATTAGACGTATTCATGTTATTCATTCGTGTGGACAATTATGTAGCAAGAGATTTTAGTTTTAGCTCCATTGGAAATTTACTAATTTAAATAGTATATAGAAACGTAGGAAGGATGGATATGCATCATGATATATGTTACAAGATTTACAATATGTGACATTACAACACATCGTACGTCACCCAAATTGGCAACACATCGCACGCCACCCAAGTTTAGAGAACACGAAGATAAATCTCATTTAGTTACAAACTAGATTTGATCACAAACCCGTTAGTGCTAACACCAAAGCTGTCATGATTGCAAGAAACATTCTCCCTAATATTTCACTTCCTGTAAAACAAAGAAAAGACATGTGTGTTTTAGTTGTTTGATTCTTGATCACTAGATTGTAACTTTGTAAGTACATACATTACGGTGGACCAAAAATTTGCTATTTTTATCGTAAAACCGAAACATACGTTAACTAAGGTGAACCAACAATCTTCAAGTCAACCTTTTTAATTCGGTCAACGTGGCTTCATAATAGATGAAGTTTTGGTTATTCGAACGCACATTAAGAAACTTTTTTTAAATACTAAAAGCTTATGAAGAATATAATTTATTTTATTATAAACAAAATTATTAAAAAGCAATTGACTATACTGATAAAATTAAATTATAAATATGTACAAAAATCATCTATTGTAAAAGATAATCATCTAAAACATCATTTTTATTGAAATTGATGGAGTATATTTCATGCAATAAACACTCTCCCTAATATTTCGTTCCTAACTTATCAGCCGTTCCTAACTTATCAGCATGACCTGAAGACTATGGACTGTTCCGTGCTTGCATTCTATATACAGTATCACCTAACGATAGTGAGAGGCAAGGACTAACCGGAAGGTGTAACGTCATCAGAAAATACCAAACGGCTTCTCAAATCTAAAATGATAAATGATGCTAAATGAGATATCATATTTCGGACAAGGACAGTCCTTGTATCAGACCATCGAGATTAAATCCGCATAATGCATTTAGATTAAGAAAACTATATACTAACCATTTATAACGCGGAGAGACTGCGAAGCAGAGATCTTGTAGTTGACAAGACATTTAGGATAGTTTATCTGAGCAAATTCCAAACTAGCTAAGCCGCAGCAGTCATAAAAATTGGGCTGCAAGTCTCAAGCACACGGTGCAGTTTCGTGGATCAAGATCAGGACTACACTGGACTGTTGCCTTTAAATCATACGAACTTTCCACTTGAGTCACATGTTCTTGATCCTCCACAAAATATGGAACCGGTGATGATGAGGAGGCTCTGGGGATAAGCTCGTTTATTTTACCACTAATTGTTTGATTGGAAACCTTAGGATAACTCGAAGAACTGAACTCAGAGAATCTACCGAAGACAGGTTCATCTTCGACGAGTGTGAAGAAAGAAAAGTTTGAGTACCGAACCATACATTCGTTATAGAACACGAACGTTCCTTTACGAGACTTGCAAGTTTCAGCCATGCTCAACGTTGCGGAGTGGACACAGTTGGAACAGGATGCTCGACTGATGTCTCCTCTGCAGAGGAACATGCCATAGACTGTGTTGGGGCTAAGAGTACCGGCTGTAGCGTTACCATAGCTTCCGTGGGAGGAAAGGTCGCGAAGGGTGGAGAGGACATTTTCAAGGTTTGATTGATAAAAGCTAGATTTAGTGAAATTGTCGGGTACCTGGTCGCAACCAGAGCTCATTTGTGCAGATTGGGATATGGTTTGAAGAGAGAACAAGAAGATGCAAAACAGGACAATAGCAAAGTTTGTAATGACGATTCTTGTCATTTTTGTGTTCTTTCTTGATTAATTTGACTTTTGAGAATGAACAAAACAGAACACAAAAAGATTTATATAAACAAAGAACAAAACAGCACATATATATGTATTTAACAATTCAATCATATTAGTAGTGTCCACATATAAAATGGTAGACCAACTCAAAAGGAAAATCAATATAATAATTATATTTTTTAGTTGAATTCCATGTTCTTGTCTAATATATAATGTCTAGATAACTTTGCAGGTTCTTCAACGTTGACCTTTGATTTTGTGAAAGATCTGAAGCATAACATATTACTTTTATAATGTGGTATACCAATTCAGAGGGATAATTCATAATATATATTACTTTCTATTAATATATGACTTTCTATTAATATTAATCAGTTCAATAGGTCTTATTTGCTCAAAGAAAAATTCTCATATTTATTCTCAACAAATGAATAAACAAAGAAAGTTGCAAAAACCCTAGGCAGTCATGTTTTCTTCTTTCACAAGAAAGAGTTTTTAAGAAGAAGAAGAAAAGGATTTGATGATGGTTGTTAGAAGAGCTATTCAAAGAGGCGAGAGCCACTGTAGTGTAGAACCATGACGAATTCAGCACCGGAGCTCCCAACCATGGCGCTTTTTCGCTCAGCAACTGGAGTAGACTGTACCCACCAATCCACCAAGTTATGCAGCTTCTGCGTCGAAGACACAGGCTCTTGCCTTAGCCATATCTCCACCTGCAACATCCAACCACAAGTAGATCAAGATTTGACCTTTTAAGAACCTGAGAGAGAGAGAGACATAGAATGGAAGAGTGAATTACTTCGTCTTCTCTTTGGAGACCAAGCTTACACGCTAGATACTTCTTGACATATGAGACAGGTAAGTTTCCATCTCTGTCAAGATGCAAAATAAACAAAGACTATCAGACATTGTGAATGAAGTTGTTATGAACATCTAGTGATCACTTACGTTCGTATGTAGGGATTGGAGATTTGTGGCAGTATTGTCCTATTTGTGTTCCTGTAAACGCACAATTACAATCAGAACCAAAGCTTAAAGGACAATGCAAAGAAGATATATAGTAGTAAGGTCTTTTACTGATTCGCTGCAGCTATTAGTGAAAGCCAAACTTTCTTGTTACTTCCTTCAGCTTTGTTTTCTGCTTCTTTAGTAATGGCAGCTTCTGATGCACCATCTGAACTCTTCTTATTTCCATATGAGACAGGTAAGTTTCCATCTCTGTCAAGATGCAAAAAATCAAAGAAAGAATCACTATCACACATTGTGAGTGAATGAAGTTGTTATAAAAGATCTAGTGAGCACTTACGTCCGTATGTAGGGATTGGAGATTTGTGGCAGTAGTGGCCTCTCTGTGTACCTGAAAAACGCAAAAAAAAAAAAAATCTTCACTATATATAACTAGAATCAAAGCTTAATGGATGATGAAAAGAAGGTAAGTAGTAAGTAAGGTCTTTACCGATTCGCTGCAGCTAGTAGTGAACAAAAAGCTTCCCTGTCAGCTTCTGAAATCATATTCCCCTCCTGCTTTCTAGGTCTCAGAACCCGAGGAGAAGAAGCTTTTCCTTTTCCCTTCTTACCAGAGATCTTCCTTTGCTTCTCTACACCATTGTTCTTCGGTTTCTCACCAGAGACTTCCTTTGCAAGAACATGTTTTCCATTTGCTTCACTAGGGACTTCCCCTGTTTCACCACCAGAACTAGAGCCATGGTTTTGATTTGATTTGCCATTTGAAGTTATCACAGTCTCAACAATCACTGTGGAACCGTTACTCTTCTGCGGCACAACTTCCTTATCATCATTACTCAAGGACTTGCCAGGATCAACAGATGAAACTGCAACCTTTTGTATGCATCCATTAGAGGTCGATGCTCCAGCCTATGATGCATCACTTCATCTCAGTAACTAAATATTGAAGAAACCAAAAAAAAAAAATGATACTGTAATAATAAGTTTTTACTAACCAAACTATTGTCTTGTTCAATGTTGAGAACAATTTCGAGACCATTTAAGCTTTCCACATGATCCTGTTGCGGTTCCAATGGGTTCTCATTCCTTTTAGGCGCCAGGTTCTTCCTTACACGCCTCCTGAAATTCGAAACTTGTGCAGACAAGCTCTGGTTCAGAGAAACAGCTTCCATTTCCTCCTCAAGCTTCTCACTTTCCAACGGAGCATCGGGAGTTGCAGACTCAGGTGAGGTTGATACTCTAGGTGAAGCGACGGCGGCCAGTGAAGAAGGTAAAGACGTCTTCTTCTTTCTGGAGTATGTCAAAGATGCTGAAGCTGCAGTTTCAGCCGCTTCTGCTGCTGCTGCTGCCGCCTTTACCCTTTTTGGCTTTTGTTTGAAGACCTTTATCCTCAATTCATCCCATGTGTTATCCCCCCTGCATGCATTTGCATAGCTCAGCAACATTGTATTTGATATTGGAGAATTAATCTATGTAGAGAAGTGACTATACCGGAGTTTATCAAGAGGAGCAACACCGAGATCAACATTGCAGACAGGACAAGCTTTCAGATTCTCCACTACCAACTTGTCCTCTATGCATCTCCTGCAAACTACAACATAACAAGTAGAAGAAATTAACAGATTTTAATGTCTTTATTACCAAAAAAGATGATAACTTTTCTAACATTCAGAGCTTTTTCAAGCAAAACACACAACGATTTGAAGCACACTAATAGATACAAACATGAGAACAAAGAGAAGGTTTAATAGGCACAAATTCGATTAAAGGCTAACTCACATGTGTGGAGGCACTCGGAGATGGTGGTGGCACGGTCATAGAGATTGTTACAGATAGGACAAGTGAAGCATGCCTTCATATCCTGCCTCTTCGCCTTCAAAACAGTCATCTTCCTGAATCTCGGAATACAAAAAAAAAAGATTAGTTTTTTTTTCTTTTTCTTCTTTTCTTTTATGGGTTCACGTAAAGCAGCATGGTTGCATGTACTACGACAGAAGAAACCAAACGGCCAGACGATAAAGTTTAAAGCTTTGAGGAAGCAATCGAAACAGAGATGCGAAAGTTTGAAACTTTTCCTTCTCCTCTGGCTCTCGCTCTGCTCCTGGGAAGCGATATCTCTGTAATTAAGTGAGGGTTTTGATTGTTGGAGGTTAATTTTCTTAATATGTTAATGTTTTTTTCCGAGAAGGGTCGGATTTGAAACGTTTGCGAAAATAGAGAGCTCAAAGGGATATAGATAACAATTTGGAGGACCAAAAAGAGTAAAAAACATTTATTTTTTTTAAATTGGGATGGGAAACGTGTGTAACGCATGTGTTTATTCAACAGTGAATTTAGTATGCTTTTTTGTCTGGAAAAAGGAAAAATAAAACAGAAAATTAATTTGTATATTTTCAGGAAAAAAATCTCATATATACTATTTTAAATAATTGAAATAAAATATTCACACATTTGTGTTTAATTATATGTATATCACTACTGTTTGTGCCTGATAAAAAGTATCCATTTTATTTTATTTTATTTCAAGTTAAGAGTGTGTTTTTTATAGGGAAACCTCTAACACTAGCGAAAAAATATCAAAAATGGAAAAAATAGAGAAAATTTTGTTTACCTTTGAGTTAGAAATAAAATTTTAGGAGATAAAATACCAAAATTAACATTTTATATAATTCTATTAGACATATATAATTTCATGGAGGCAAAGAGTTCATATTCATTAATATAAAATCAAAATTTGAAATTTTTACTTCTTAAAAATATTTGGAATTTGTGCAGTTAAACAAATGTGGATGCTATAATTTTTTCTTTTCAATGCTCATTTCAACACTAAACACGTAAATGTTTCGATGCACTATTACATGTTTATTATAATTCTTGCTGTTATTTTTATTATTTTAAAAAGAAAATCCTTTAACTTTTAAAATAATTTTATTTTTTTATGTTTGCTATACAATAATAATTTGGCATTGTATTAGAAACTAAATCGATAAGATATAAAATATAAACTTTATAATTTAACATTTTATAAACCAATAAACATAATATTTTTTTTTAAAAAATGATACCAAATTGGACCTTATAAAATACGACACAATTTGATTAAATGATAAGATAATAAAAACTAAACTTATAAGTAAATTTTATAGTTCCATTAAAATTATAAATTAATATTTATTATATATCTATATAAATTTATTTAATTATATAATATGTATATTTATTTTTTCTTAAAATGAATCAGACTAATTTTTATTTCATTCCAATATTTTGGTGTTGTTTTATGAAATAAATTTATATTATTTGATATATATTTTTTATTACATAAAATATATAAAATAATCTAACAGAAATAGAGAAAATTAAAATCTATATATTTTAGTTAGTATATATTACCGTAAATTTAAAACAGTTTTATGTTTTAAATAAAAGTATTTTTTAAAAAATCTAAAAGCAAATATATATATATTTTTTGTCAGCATATATATAAAATAACTAAATAAAATAATAAAATATTTGATTTGTAATTATTAATTTAATAGAGTTTTTAAGATATTAAATTTGTGAGATTTGACCTAAAATTGGCGAATGCATGGCCCTGTTGCGTTGGATCCAGGAAAAGATCCGACATTCGTTTTGATTACTGAGCTTGGTTTACTACAATTTCAATTGCCTTTAAATTATACTATACATTGGACACTCGAAATGGCATATGTCAAAAATGAACTGGTTGTTGTTGTTGTTTCTGTATTACATTGCACCTAATTTTGTCTTCCATTTTCCGGCTTAAGTTTAGAATTCAAATCAAAACTTATGATACTGGTCAGCAAATAGCCATAATATATTTACTAAACATAGAAAGAATCAAATTATCAAATAATGCTGGTGTATCTATCTTATTAAAACAGAAACATTCTGTTGGACCTAACATTTATTTTGTAAGTTTTTAAATTAAATACACTTTTATACTTTATAGTTAAACATACATTAAATCACTTTATGTTCCTTTCTTTATACTATTATCCATGTTTCCAAACAATATATTTATTTCTTTATACCACTATCAATGTTTCCAAACAATATATTTATTTCTTTATACTTCTATCAATGTTTCTAAACAATATATTTTTATACTACTATCAATGTTTCCAAATAATACAATAATTAATCTTAGTTATTTTATCTCTATCATTTTCTCTTTAAAATTTTGTAGAAACGTCATAATTTTAAAGTTCACTATCATAAATTGCAAAATAGTGAACTTTAAAATTTCGATTATAAGATTACAAATTATGAAGCTATTACAATTTAAATCCAATTAGATTACATATCGTCATCCATCAGTTCAATCGGTTAGTCTCGGATTTTAGTGATTTTTAATATGAATATTTTAAAAAACATAAATTGAATTGTCAGATCTCCGGATTAACCGGTATAATCACAATCGGGTTGAGTTTAAAAATACTGATTTAAATGCAAAAATATTTTAAATACACACTCTTTAAAATTTACCAAAATATTTGTTAAATTATTAGTGAAATTTTTCATCGTAAAATATTCCGCGCTTCAAAAGCGCGGGTCAAAATCTAGTAATTACTTAATTACGACCCATTTCAGAATTCAGAACTATATATAGTTTTTTTTGGTTGCTCAAGCCATTTTCATATGCATGCTTGACCTTGGTTTAGTTATTTTTCATGGACCGACCGGGACTGCTATATATTATTTTATATGAGTAATATCAAAATTAGATTTCGACACAAACATTAAGACAAATTATAAAACATTGGTACACATTACAATAACATACATATATGAATTGGAAGACCTATGAATATGCACATGCTCTTGTTCCCTGCCCTTCTCATGGGTCCTTAATTTAAATCCCTCCCGCATGTGTTAGAGAGCAAAAAGGTCAAGCTATACTATTTGGAAGCCTCGACGATAATCCTTACTATTAAAGTAAATTCATTATACCGATAAAACCATGGCATCAATACAAATCACAAGTGCTATATTCCTATATCATACATATTATGAATTATAAGTGCACAAATAAATTTTATGATTAAGTTTCAAAAAAAAAAAAAAAATTATGATACTAAAAATGTTTAACTAAAATTCATCTTCTCTTTTCAAAATGAGAAGAGAATCTATTGATTTGAAATTAGGGAGCAGCCTATATTTTTGGATAGATTAAATCTTGTAAAGCTGCCACAAATATAACAGACAGTTAGTTTAAACATGACCGATGACAAACCACATGTCCAAAAAGTAAGATATACCAATTTATAATGAAACGAAAACAAACCAACTTTAAAATTTTGATTATTTAATGAGGAAAAAATTCAAAACAAAATCAGTTTCTCTACACCAACGAACACGTCTCGTTTTAACAAGTATTTGATCAATGTTATTATTACTGGGCTTTATCTTCCTAACGCCTATGACACCCACATTTATCTTCCTAGCGTTTACAACGTCTATATTCGGTTGTCTGACCAACACAAAATAAATTTTTATTGATGCACAAAGATTTAAGATACACAGATATAATAAAAATAACAAATATATAATATATAAATAGTGGAAGTTAACATTACTTTCAAACGAGAGTAAACACATTTTCAAATGTTCTTAAAATTTTTTTAAAAAATATTATTGCTTGTTGACTTGCTCACCCGTCTCTATTATTAAGATATTTGTAATTACACAATAGGAATAAGATACACATTATAAACACACACACAAAACAATGAGAAATGAGAATACAAGTTAAATCAAATGGAAATAAAAAATCGATGTGTTACAATATTCTCACATCCATGGTAGAACTACACCGTAGATATACATTATTTTTATTTTAACTATTGTGAAGAATCTTTATCAAAAAAAACTATTGTGTAGAAGAACAGTTTAAAAAAAAAACTATTGTGTAGAAGAAAATGATCGGACATACGAAGAAAATAAGTATTTGCATTAAATAAGAAAAACAAAAAATAATAATAGATAATAATACAAATAATATAATATTAAAAATGTTTACTAACAAATAAAAAACAAACCACATCAAAACTGTAGTTGTTTGGCGTGCACTCTTGTTAACCTGTGGATCACTCTAGGCTAACTCGTTTATCTTTTTTTGGCTAACTCGTTTATCATTATATTAAAACCCTTTTATTTATTTGTTATTTGTTCTCTACGCTTCAATTCTATTTTGAACCCTATTACTGTTATAGCTAAATTGAGAATGCATAAGAATAAATTCTAAACTGGTTCTCTGAATTTAAATCTAAATATTATAACTTAACTGTTAACTTACAATAGCAAATATTCATTTTTTTTAATTATACAGAGATATCCTAGCTCCATAAAAGTGGTCCAGACTAGTCACATGTTTCCATATGTCGGTCATATGTCGCTGACGATGTCGAAATATTAATTCTCCAGCGACCAGGATTCAAACCCAAGTGGCGGAATTCACAAATGTGAACCCTTTATCAACTGAACTAGAAACCCCGGTTAAAGGTTCATTTTTAATATATCACTAATACAGTTTTTGCAGTGTGTAAATTTAAGATTGACATAATATATATCAAACGTTTAAACATTTTAGAATAAAATTTTCTAAGCACTTCTTTTCATCGTGTTGCTACAAGATTTGAGAAAATAAATAGCCTAAGATTTGTTTAATAAATAGAAACGTAACAGCTAGTTGTTCATTTCTGGAAACAAGATACTACAACACACACAAAGAGACAACAAGAAGCATAGTAGGGATCAAAACACATGTACATACATTTATATATGCATATATCAAGTAGTGATTGATCATTAACCGACAGACACATGCTCTAGTAGGGATCAATAACAGACACATACATACATGTTTATATATGCATATGTCAATTAGTGATTGATCATTAAACCGACAGACACATGCTGGGCAATAAATATGACACAAACACAGAGATATTTTCAGTTTCCTCTCTTTTGGTCACATTACATTTTTTTCCACACCTTACTGGTAACATAATACTATTGCCCTAGATACCCATCAAGTATTTAAATTACAACACACATATAGGAGATAGAAATACATAAAAATGCAAATCAAGAACCCGTCATATGGACATTGATGGTTCTTTTTTTCTTCTTATTATAAAATTCATGATCTGTTCTTGCAGTACTTCTCCATTGCTCTGGGAGCTATAACAAAACCATGAAAAGTGAATTAAATTTTATTTTTAAAGACAGAAAAGTAAAACTGACAAATAGATGTACCAAGTCCAATTGCTTCAGATCCCTTCATGATGCGCAAACGTTTGCACGACTGGACGAACATTCTGAAATAGATATTCAAATTTCCGTTATAACATTGGTATATGAGTCGTTAATATTTAAAGTTTATTCTAATTAAGGTTTTATGCAATAATGTGGTGAGAATAAGTTGATTGTGCCAGCTACGAATAAGCTAAATAAAAATTCTTGATACAATTGCATAATTTGGAAGATCATATTGCCAACCAATGCATAGTTGTACGTATTTGTAAATTGTAACACATGGAGTTTGAATATCTTTGACTTATTCTCTACTATTTTCGGAAACGTGGTTAATGAGTCGACTTATTAGTTAAAAATATGAAGAATTAGGGACTAATTTGACTCACTCCCATGGGACATCTCCGACGAGCATCCAATCGCCATCTTTGTCCTCGTAGCTTGGAACATATTCGGAACTGTTCAACAGATTCATGAGCTTGCTCTCGTTCATGAAATCTATCATTCCTTGTGCTCCATAGTTTCCTTGAAATTATTCACAGATTATATAAAATTTAAGCGCTTGTTTGTATATAAATACATACCACAAGTTCACCATTCCTCTTGCAGACATAAATATGATTTAAAGTAATGATAAATATTCGCGAGTTTCCAATATTTATATACTAATTTATATTTCTCGCACTTCTTCGATATGAAATTTCTAACACGTACCCATAGTGAAGGAGCTGAACATTTTGGCCAAAGCATCAGAGAGATCCTGATAGCTTTTGTACATCGTGAGGTTAACTTTTCTTAGGTAAGGAGCTCCATCCATGGATACCTTCACCAAGGCAGCTCCTCCACCATTTCCGGCCTTCTCGCTGCTGGCCTCCTCCTCGGCGCTTGTTTTCTGCTGAGTCATCATGTTCTTCCTGTAGTTCCTCACAGGTGGCCATCCCACCACTTGGGCTCTACATACGAACAACATTAATTATATATATATATATATATATATATATATATATGTATATGTGTGTGTTAAAGTGTTAACCAATCAATGTTATTGCTACTTAATATTTTTATTTAATTTATTTAATTACTAATTACTATTTTTACTTTGTTGGGCTCATTACTGATGTAATGCCTAATGTTTGCTTGTACGCATTTATAAATTGGTGTTTAAGCATCAACGCTTAATTATTTTTTTTTTTGTAATGGATTTTTTATTATTTATGCTATAAAACAAATTTAGTTTCAAATTTATAGATATATGTTTAAAAACTCATGTATATGGTAATATATATATTACCAATTTCAAGATTTTTTTTTGTATGAATACTAGAATCAGTCGAGTATAACTATTAGATTATAATAAACTAGTGGTGAAGATTGGGGATACGTAGTCCAAGAACTTAGAGAAATAGAGACACATATAGAGATAAATGTTTTATTATTTTGAATAAAGTATTCACATATATATATATATATATATATATATATATATATATGTGCGTGTGTCTGTGTGTATGTATAGCTTACTTAGCAGGAGGCTTAGCAGGGTCTTTGAGGAGAGTCTTCTCTTTGGAAGCTGTGGCGTTGTTAAGATCGACGGTTTCTTCTTTGTTGCACTGAAGATTGAGCATGAGATCCACGGTCTCGGAGAAGCCTCTCTTGTTCCTCACCGACGATCTGGCCGGGCTGTCGACGGCTTTAATGCCGCCAGGGAGGCCGAGACAGAGCTCCGTCGCGTTAAGGTTCATAAGCTGTCCGATCATGTTACTTCTAATAGATTAGAGATGTTATTTCTCTCTCTGATTTGGTAAGAGGGGAAGAAGAAGGGAGAGGAAATAGCAATAATAATATAAGGAGAGAAAATGGCGGTGGGTGTATTATGTATGAAATGCATGTGCATGTCCTTTGCTCTTTATCTCTCCATGTGTGGGTCTTTTGATACGTAGGATTGATTAGACGTTAATATATTACTTTTACTACAAAAACTGGGATTTTTGTTCAATGATTTCAACGCATATTTTATTTTCAACATCCTATTTTTTTCTTTTTAACTTTCTAAATCATCTTCTCTCTAATACATCTAAAATAATGCAATTTTTAATAAGAATAATTTTGAATTTTAAAGATCTATTTAATAAAAATGTTTAAAATACTAAAATAGTTGATTATAGAAAAATAATGTTTTTCTTTTATATCCAAATGAAATAAGAGTAGTCTATATTTATAGATCGTAAAAAGTTATGAATTTTGATATAATTTTTTATTATTTAAAAATAAAATATTATATACTAAATGAGTGATTTATTGGGTGAAAATAAAAATATAATAAATCTTCACAATATTTTTATCCATATAAAATTTTACCAACATGTTGAAACTTTCCAACGAATATTAAATTTACCTAGATAGATATAATATTTCAACACATTCGTTGCAGGATATTCAACAGTTGAAATCTAATTTCAACATCCCTACTTTTATAAATTTTGATTGGTGATGACAAGAGATAACTTTGCTTTACCTATAAAAGAAAGAGTAGTATAAGTAATTAAAATTTATAATAGGTTCCAGTGCAGTTAGTTAGCAGTAGTTTAGAATTTTTGGAGTCTTTTATCCTGCTACTTTTCTTTCTTAATAACCAGAAAATATATAATTTTGGTCAATAGTCTCCCTAAACTCAAATTCAACCTTTAATGATACTAAACTTAGGACGTAAATTCTCTCTCATTCTCATTCATAGTATTCGCATAACTCTTGTCACCCAGTCCCTTCTATAGCACCCCGAGTTTACCAGCATAAGTTTCAGTCAATGCGACTCAGGCCAAACTCATATAGTCCTAGGCAGAAGTTTTCTATGTCCCAACAATGTTAAAATTTAAATGTAAATATATTTTAAGAAATGGTACCTTTTTTTATCAATAAGAAATGGTACCTAAAGCAACATTTCCCAACGATACATAACAAGGTAATTTTGAGAAATATAGCATGAACATGAGAGTTTTTAGCTGGCTCAATTCTATGCAGTTTTAGCTATATTACGAGTCTAATGGAAATCATCCTCCTCTCCGCAAATGATCTTAAAGTTATCCCTAAATTTAAATATATATATATATGTAAATAGATCTATCTAGCTAGCTAGCTCCGGCACATATAATTAGGTAACGTTGCCATCAGAGGCGGATCTACTTTATGCAATGGGGGATCACATGACACCCCTTAAATTCCAATAAATAATGAAATGTTCCCAAAAACATTGAAAAATCTGTAGTTCTGATGGAAAAATCCTTCTCTTGACACCCCTAAACCACAGTTCCAAACCCATTGATGACACCTAATACTTTTTTGACCCCTATTAAATGGATTCCTAGATCCGCCACTGGTTGCCATACTAGAGTAGAGTATGAAACAAATTCAGATTGTTTGTAAAATAAGAAAAGAATAAGTTGTCTCAAGATGTCAATATATGAATGTATTACTTACTTGTCAGATTTGTTGAATAGCCTGTATACATTGTCTCCTTTGGTCAACTGTTCATCGCATGTACATCAATGGGAATTGAGTGGTGAAATTCCGTTAATCCAATTGGTCAAAATTTTAATTTATTAGTTTATATTAAGCGGTACCACTATGGTATATTATTATAAAGCTGAGTACGGTATCCCGTTGCTTTATTTTAATCATCTTGTTTATTAATATACTGTTCCTTGAATGTTTTAGGGGTGATATAAACGGAGAATCTTATTATTGGTCTAGGTTCATGTTCTTAGTGAGGACACTCAGTAAAGATTATGCAAAATTAACACGTATTATATTTACAGTTTGCAAAACTACATTTCAAAAATTGTCTTTTGAGAAAAGTAGTGATGAAAAATACTATTCCTACAAAAATGCATCTTCATTGAAAACCTTTGCGATCTTGCTATCCTCCATGAAATTAGACGAAACATCTTTTCTTTAGTAGTAAAATGAAAAAAAAAAAGTATTTTCGTTAGTTATAGGGTCAATTTGCTCAATAATCATATAAACCCTGACAATTAAGAATATAGCCATGCATGAAAACTTGTGTCAATTTGATGGAGAAGTGGACCACGTTCTCCTTTCTGGCGCGTGAGATTTGTTTAATGCAACGATTGATATCGTACTATACTATGTTTGTTAAATATATAGTACAGAACAATTAATTAATAATAACAACTATTATGAAAAGGAAAAAGAAAATAAGAAAACTGAAAAAAATTAAGGGTTTGCATAGAGTATCATTTACCCTAAACCAAATTATATACTCACACCATATACTATAAACCCAAACCAAATACCCTAAACCCAAACTCTAAACCCAAACCATATACTCTAAACCCTAAACCCAAACTATATACCATAAACCCAAACCATATACCCTAAACCTAAACACTAAACCCAAACCATATAAACTAAACCCTAAACCCAAACCATATACACTAAACCCTAAACCCAAACCATATACCCTAAATCCAAACCATATACTCTAAACTCTAAACCCTAAATCCAAACCATATACCATAAACCCAAACCTTAAATCCAAACCATATACCCTAAACCCAAACACTAAACCCAAACCATATACCCTAAACTCTAAACCCAAACCATATACCCTAAACCCAAACTATATACCCAAACCGTATACCCTAAGCCCAAACCCTAATCATAAACCCTAAACCCAAACTCTTATCTATTACGTGACTATACTATACATGTTATGGTATGGAATACTCGACACACCCACAAACTTTGTATATATGAAATTCTCTAAAATTTTCTTAGAGGGAAATGATGAGTGACGACGGTGTTGGAGAACAAAACAGTGTAACTGATCAAGTATTGAGTAACAAAAATCATGAGACAGAGAAAGAGATATAAATTGCAAAATAAGAGAAAAGGAAATGTATTGCACTATACTGTAATTTAAAATAGTATAGAACATATGACGCATGATATGAGATAGAGATTATGAAGAAAATTAGAGAAGTTTACACGATGGAAAAAGAGAGAAAAACGGATGGAAGGAAGAGAGGGAAGATGTCAAATAGATAGAAGAAAATGGGATGCCGAATAGATAAAAGATGATGGAGATGTCGAATAGAGGGAGGGAGGGAGGGGGAGAGAGAGAGAGAGAGAAAGTGGTGAGGGATGGAGTAGAGGGAATGAGAAAGTGGTGGTGGCTATGGTAGAGGAAGGAGATAGAGAGAAAGAGGGGAAGGGAGGGATGGAGTAGACAAAGGAATATGGAAATAAGTGGTGGTGGCTATGGTGGTAAATGAGGGAGGGAAGAAGAGAGGGAATAGACAAAGAAACATGCAGAGAAAGAGAAAATGGCGGGGCTATGGTGGTAAAGGAGGAAGAGAGAGAAATAGTGGAAGGGAGGGAGAGATGCAGAGGAAGAAAGAGATTGTACTATATTTTATTTCTGACTATACTATATATGTGTGTAAAATAGTATAGATTTACAATCGTGATTATTGAATATGATATAAAATTTACAAAATATATGTTTGTTTTGAAATTTTCAAAACATACTATATGTAAAAAAAAATCTATGTTTTTATCATGTTAACTACAAAGTTCAATAGTTGTTTTAACAGAAATTAAAAGCAATTAAAAATAGAAAGAGAAAACATGTTTGTGAGAAAAGTAAAAAATAAAAAGAAAAAAAAAAAAAATCAGAAAAATGCATGCCAAGGACAATATGGCAATTATTATACAAATATCATAGCCTTTCTTTTGTTATATGTATATACTTGGTTTAATTTCTACAATGGTTATGATTCCAAATTTCCCTTAGTTATATGCATTGTCTTTTTCCACGAGTGGTTGTTTATTACGAATTGAAGCCCACCGTTGATTTTTAATCCGGTTGAACCGGCAGATTAACATGTTTAGCTACCTTTAGGGAATATATTATTATGAATTTTGTAATCCATCAATGAACCGTTGGACCACTATGCTACTGCCTCTTCTGATCAACCTCCACCAATTAGTCACTTTGATGCAGGTAACGAGAAAGGTGAGGTTGAAATTGTTTTCATGGATGACTTAGCTTCTCTAACTACCATTACGGAACTCGAAAATATGTATGTTTCTCCTGTTTTTGTTTGTATGAATTAAGATATTGAGTCTGGTTAGGGAGATTGCTCAAGCTTTGCCGAATAATGCTACCCGGACTGTTCAAGAACCACTTTCGATCCAGAAAGATTGTAATGAAATTACTGAGCAGGTTTTAGGCTTAAACATGTTTGCCTCTTTCATATCTTTAGAGGGAGATGAACAATATCTATCGGGTTCTAACAAAGAGACGGGTTCCATGGATCTTATGACATCTTTTTTTGATTAACCTGAAAATATCTCAGAATTATGGAGATTCCCAGACTAATCCCAAAAGGAGGTACAGCCACGGATAGATCTTATTTCCAGGTATTCAAATGGGCCCTAAAACATAGGTCTATATCCGTGTAAAATAACCAAGATAATTGTGATTTAATTTTGCGCAATAGGTAGATTGAATATGAAACGTGTTAATTTAGTCCTCTCTCTTTACTATTCGACCACAATCAACATGGTCATCCTATGACATCCTTTGGTAAAAAATACTTCAAGAAAGGCTGGTTAAGTTGTCAATAAAAGCTAGAGATGCTCACTTACTGTTTAAGGGTGGCGGACGAGGGAGCCATGGACATGGAAAGGGGTAGAAGCAGATAAGTGTTTTGTCTCTGCTACAAAAGTCAATCGGAACAAAAAACACCATTGCTTACGGTTCATTTGGATCATCATGCTTTTAATTAGATGTTTGAACTCTGTGACTTCGGTCAACACATGTAATGTTTACTTAAATTAAAAAAAAAAAAATTTGTAATCCAGATATTTAATGTAATCTAAACTAAATTCGAAGGCTACATAGCATCATATCAATATCAAAGTAATTTTATGATTTTCTAATATAGTATTTTCATTTCAAATGAAATATCATCCTAGAGTAAGGTTCTTGTTGTAAAATAAATATTGTTTTATAAATTTAATGCAATTTTGTAATTAATTTATTTGTTTTTCGCTTAACTAAATGAAGAAAACAATAAATGATTTAGAATTGCAATAGTCATATAAAAATAAATAAGGATAAACTGACCATTTAATAATTTTTAATTTATAGGAAAAAGTTCAAATGATATTTATTTTGGAATCAAATTAAAAGTATAATTTTCAGCTAGTTGAATTAGTATAGATTTTTATAATTTACTCCATCTATTTCATATTAAATGTCGTTTTAGTATTTTTTTTGTTGCATAAAAATGTTGTTTTAGTACTTTTTTTTGTTGCATAAAAATGTCGTTTTACAATTCCATTGCAATTTACACTTATTTTCAATTCAATATTAATTACAAAATGTATTAATTTTCTAAACAAATTTATTTATCTAAAATACTATTAGTTAAAATAGATGATATTATTGAAAACATAAATGCATTTCAATCAGTTTTTTAATATGTATGAAAAAATGTCTGAGTGATATTCTTTGTGAAACGGACGGAGTATAAATTATAGTGGTTGGAAATTCATTATAAATATCAATCAATATATAATCTGAGTTGGGGAACTAGTCAATCTGTAATTCATAAACTGTTTGACTATATAAAGAGAGATATGTACATGCATGTGTGTGCAAATGCCATTTAAATAGTACATCTTAAATTTTGACGTTAACATTCAGCAACTATAATGATGATACAGCAATACTTCATTTTTTATTATCTGAACATCTTCCTGAATTTTCGTGTATTAAATTTCTAGATATGCATAATTTAAGAAAGATTGTTCCTTAAATTTCCAATCATGTAAAGCCACATGAAAGTTCCTTAATCCCACGGAAAACACGGATTAGTGAAAATATTTATTTCCATTTTTTTTTGGCGGCATATTTTTCTTTCAGTTTTCATAGTAATAGCTCTCAGTTTGATTGTTTTTAAGTTCATTTTATCGGCGTTTTTAGTTTAACAATTAGGTAAAGTCTAGTCGTGCTCAACATCCAACAGTATACTTAGTTAAAATCATATTCATTATGTTCCATGATACACGAAAAGATTAGTAATAAACATCTTTTATAAGTTTTATTTTTTTATGCTAAAAAAATCTATCTTAAATTTCAGAGATTTGAAATTGCGATATTCTATTTTTTTCTATACTCAAATAAATTCTGGTGTTTGTACGGAGACAAGTCAAGGGCAACGACACGCATACTCTTGGCTTGTCAGAGGTGTCAAATAGTTTTGGATTACGGCTGTCTATGGCTGATTGATAGATGCTTAGTGTTTCTAGTCTTTTCTGATCTTTTTATCTCGTCACAGTTAGGATTTTTCTGACGAGTAACGACGATTAATGTTTAGAGATATTAGTTTTTTGCGTTTTGTTTTAGTTCTCCATAGACACCGGAAGCTATTTATGTTTCAGGTCACAGTCTACCGTCCCTTGGTTCTCGAGAGCGGCAAGCGTCATGATAGTACTTGGTTATGTTTTCTTGTTATTTGTGGTTACTTGTTTGGCTTAAATGCATATCCCAGTGCCAGTTGGGAGTCTCTTGACTTACATTTGGTAGTATATTTGGCAGGTTATTGTGCAGGTTATGAGAAGTTTTCACTGGCTGCGTGTGTCTCAAGCTCAGGTCCGATTTGGCGATTTAGACGAGGCAGTCGGTATGGTTTTTGATCATTTTCATTTTACTCGTCTGGTGTTTAAAAGTCAATGAAAACTCGATTATAAATTTCGTGGAATTTATCGAGAGGTGAATATTCTGGATATGACTTAAAAAATTCTAACATTAAAAAAAAAAGGAAAATCTCACATTTTCGGGATTTTTTGTCAATGGTTGAAAATAATAACCGATTTCAAAGGATTTCGAAAAATAGACTAACAGAATGTGTCGGATTTAATGGATGGACGAAACTAATTTGTAATAGATTGACTTTGAAAAGTTTTTTGAAAGCGGATTTATAACCAATCTGATTTTTCTATTGTTCGTTGGATAAATATAATTATATTTAAAATAAAACTCTATATTTCGGAACTAACGCTTTTCGACATTTGGAGTGTCCGAAGAAAAACTAAATAATATCCTCTGATTTCCTCTCATCTGGACACGATTTAAGGACCGCTTAATGCTAATGAAAGCCCAAGTTCAATAATACAGAGAGAAGAATAAAAAGAACTTGTTACTTGGGCCCAAGTTCAAATAAGCACATAGGTCCACTTTAAGTAGAGGGTAAGTCAGCTTATCAATGCCAGAATGCAGAAACCTAACTTCACAATTAAAAAGTTGTTGGCTTTGATTCCTTTTCTGGACGAACATATTAATTACGTTATATTAAATATTTAGTGAATATTTACAGCTTAATTTATGAAGGAAAAACAAATGCCAAGCAGCCTTTATTTTTTTATTTTATTCTTATTTTTATGGGTTAACAGAAGCTTCAGACGTTTACACATTCTCCCACAAATTTTTAAAAAATCAATCTTCAAAATTTTCAATTTGCAATATGGGTGCATTCCGAAGGTGCCTTTAGGTTGCTGCTTTTCGAATTTCGAGTGTAATATATTTGTTTCGGAATTCTTTAGTGGCATTGTTGGTATTATTGTGTTTTAAGTTAACCATATGTTATTGTCTTGTCATTAACTCAATTGCTCTATTACTAGTACTTCTCATTCTCTTCATTTATCCCTTTATCTTAATGTATTGTTCACCTTCCAAAACGTTCATTGTATTTTGCTATACAAGCCAAGCTTTTTGTAGTCCCTTTCGTTACTATGGCCAAGCAGGTACCAATAATAATAATGGCGACCTGGATTACAAAACATGTGTGTGGTCAGTGGTCGTCGTACCATTTAACAGTCCACGCTGAACAGTTGAGACTTTATTTATGTGTATGATTAACTTCTATTGATATAAACGCGTTTTCAATCTTCTAAAACTTTATATCTTGAATGACAACCTTTTAAATGTTTTCAAAAATACGAAATTCTTATTTTCTATAACTTCTATTGAAATAAACGCGTTTTCAATCTTCTAAACTTTATATCTTGAATGATAACCTTTTAAATTTGTAAAAAGGTACGAAATGCTTATTCTACTAAATAAAAATATCTGAGTACATATAGGTGATGAATGATGATGTTCATACACAAACATAAAATATAGAAAATGCATGTATCCTTGCGAAAATAAGTTGAAAAAAAAGTCCTGAGTACATATAGGTGATGAATGATGATGATGTTCATACACAAACATAAAATATAGTAGAAAATGCATGTATCCTTGCGAAAATAAGTTGAAAAAAAGTCTTGTGAAAATCCATATATTTTCTTTTTGTTTTAGCAAAGACTTACCGTCGTTTTCTCAAAAAAAAAAAGACTTACCGTCGCAAGGATACATGAATTTTCTTAAAATTTCATCAAGTATTTGGGATGTTTATTACAAAAAGGTCAAAAGTATCACACGTGCACGTGTTTAAGGTACGGTATGGGCTACACGAAATTTGTCTTTTTGCACTTCTCCTCTGCGTTGGCTTTCGGCCTCACTCGTCACGTATATTAGATGTTTGGGCCATATGCATTCGCACATTCCAAAATTTGTCGGGAGTCACGCACGAGTGTGTACTTGATACACACACCAAATTTACATCTACGTATTTATGTGATTGGATAATATATCACGTACATACCATGATTCTTTGAATATAAATGTTCGACCTAAAACTCTTTCTATAGAATATATATTTATAATATGTATTTATATTATAGAAAATACCAATCCAAACTGGATTTCTGTATCGGTATACAATTTTGAATCAGACAAAGATGGGGTTCACTCCATCCCCCAACTAATTTCCCTAATACAAACTTAACCAGCACGGTATGCTAAGAATCATAAACTAAAACCAGAAAGATATATATCAAAATCGATTAGAATGAGTCGGAAGATAACGTAATTAACACAAGTTCATGATGGGCTATACTTCGTGCCACGATCAATGATACTGTCCACAAGTTTCCTTCTCTTGCAAAATAAATTATTTATCGACAATGTTTCGAAGTTGGTTAGATGTTGCTGTCCGAATGTATTGTCACCCGTCCCTACGTTGCCTTTCGAGCAGCTTATCTTATGATTAATGGTTCGACGAATAGACAGTAAGACATATCCAGCTAATTAATTGTTTAAGCCCCACCTATATGTAACTAAGGCACACAAGATAAAACCAGATTCTCGTGTAGAGATCCAGAGTAATCGTGAATCTAAAACGATTACCGAGCTAAGAAATTGGATCTCAAATTGGCAAAGCTAAACATAAACAAAAGATAAACATCATTTCTTGTTGAACCATTATAAACTGTAAACTTGGTCACATTTACCAAATAATCCAATTATCCAAATGATATATTTTTTGCTCTAGACTGGCCACATTTACTCTAAACTGCTCAATATGTGCATTTTTTTTATTTGTAACCTCAATATGTGTATGTTTTAATGAACACCATAGATACTTAACAGTCACTGACCACCCTCTTGTTGTTTTCTCAAATTGGTTTTACAGTAAAAAATATTGAGTGTTTTAACCAACAACTAAGCTTTAGTAACCATCTATATAAGCATCACATAGATCTAGTAGTATCTTTGACAGGTACTCCTCATAAATTTAGAAATTGGTGGTTAACTAAACTATTCATTCGTGCAATATACAGAAAAAAATGTATTCTTTCGTGCATGGTTCTCTTAATTAGTGAGCAAATACATTGTATGAGTTTGTAATAACTGAAATAATACAAGAAACAGTGACAATCATAAGCTCTAACATTTAAGTATCTTGCATTTTTTTACTTATCTAATATTTGGGAAAATGGAGGGGGCAAGAACATAGAAGGAATCCTCATCTCAAAAGTAGGAACATTAAAGCCTTTGGTCAAAGAAAAGAAATAGAACAATATTTAAAATTGGTAAATCCATTGCATAAAGCCCAACATAAACATCAAAAGGCATGCGGATTAGAAGCAAACTGAACATAGTTACGCGCAATCTATGGGGAGAATTAAAACCACCACTTTGGTTCATACTTTTAAGCTGTATGATTCAATGTATATATAGCACGTGGAGCTTCTCCTCATAACCCAATTTTAAGGAAACTAGTTTTATGAATAAAAGAGTCAAATGTATAAGAAAGCACATGGCTTACCATTCATCTATTAATTACCAACACATTTGGCCCTTATCCACATGTGTGTCCCTCTCTTATATTCTCCATTAATCTACCAAAAAGTATTGATATCAACCCACAGTATACAAGATGCGGTGTAAATTACAATACAGTTTCCTAAGATGCAAAAACTTTTAAAACTCAAAATCGTAATACATGATATCAAGAGAGTTTCCCAAGGCATATTTGTCTGCAACTTCAATAAATTTCGTGACCTAGAGCAGAGAGGACTTGGAAATTCTATGAAAAATTGGGAAAATCTCTTAGATAATTTTTTTTTAAATTTTTTTTTATAAAAATAGCTCTTAAAAAGAAAAATGATCAATTTTTTATTAAAAGATAAAATATACATTTATACTCTTTGAGTTAACTAATTTAAACTATGATTTAGAGTGAATGGATGAGTTTTAGAGATGGAGTTTCAAAAAATAAAAAATAAATATTAAAATTTTCAAAATAAAAAAAAGTATTTTGGTCATTTTATTTTTTAAGAACTATTTTTGTGACAAAAAACTTAAAAAGAACTATTTGAGAGAATTACCGTATAAAATTTCATCATGGAATAATTAAATCATTTTCTTCTTCAGAGTATAAGAGTTTACAAGAAAACTCTTGAAATTATATTAATGATAACATTTATATTAAATTATACATGTTAGTTTGTTTGCTTATATATATATATATAATTATAAAAAAATTAAACAAAACTTCTTAAATAAATTTGTATTGAACTTTTAAGAGAAACATTAATGGTGAGAGGCTCTTTGGAGTTTAAAAAGGAATAAACCAATAAAAGGAGACAAATGAATAAAATCTTATGAGATTAGCAAAGATCTTTATCAAAAGAAAGAGAGATTAGCCAAGATTCTTGAACAAAAGACATTACTTGTGTTTTTCTCCTGTTTTTTATTCTATTTTTAAGAGGAAGATATATTAAATAGAAATACTCGTTGGAAGTGCTCTAAACCGACATTATTTTATAAAAATATTGAAAACCAACACTTTACTAATTAAAAAGTAGAATAATGATTATCGACACTCATATTTCTCTACCAAAATATGAAGAAAAAAAAGCTTAAATGCACTTTAAAAAGATGCAAAAAAGTTCATTAAGAAAAACAGTAAATAAAATGTTATAATAGTACATCAATTCTTTTTTTTTCTGTTCGCCTTAGTTCCGGGTCGGTGTGGATACAATTCCAATTCTCAGAAATTATTTCTTTCATTTATTTATCATTTCCTTGGTCCCTTGTAATAATTATTATATACTTTGAAAAAAAAAGACATATCGACGGCTAAGATGTCGCGTAAGCAAAGTTAGCGGAGGCAAATAAGGAGCGTGCAATAAAGAAAGAGTCGAGTTCACATGGACGGCCAGAGCGTTTATGTCCCACCTTTGTCCCCTTGCCTCATCCTTGCCTCTCACGCTCCCGACAACTTCTATCTCTCTTCCTTTAACCCTAACTTCTATGCATCTTCTCCCAACTTTATATATCTCTCTCCCCCTTTTCTCCAAACCACATCTTCAACCAAACTCACAAACAAGAAGAAGAACCATAACAAGAACAAGAGAAGGATTCTGCGTTGGAAACCACACAAGAACATAGAGAGATAAGACTTCTTGATCTTGAAAAAGAAGAATGGCGTATGAGAAAGTCAACGAGCTTAACCTTAAGGACACAGAGCTTCGTCTTGGATTACCTGGAACAGAACAAGTTAAAGAAGAACAAGACGTTTCTTGCGTTAGAAGCAACAAGCGTCAACTACAAAGCGATAACGAGGAAGAATCGACTACACCTCCTACAAAGTAAGCAAAGATCTGAAGTTTCAATATATCATTTCATATTTATCTAATTAACTGATGAAAATGTTTGTACTAATGATGATTCGTTGCTTAATTTACAGAACTCAAATCGTCGGTTGGCCTCCGGTGAGATCTTACCGTAAGAACAACAACAACAACAACAACAACAACAACAACAACAACAACAACAACAGTGTTAGCTATGTGAAAGTGAGTATGGACGGAGCACCATACCTCCGTAAAATAGATCTCAAAACGTACAAAAACTATCCAGAGCTTCTCAAGGCGTTGGAGAACATGTTCAAGTTCACGATCGGTGAATACTGCGAAAGAGAAGGATACAAAGGATCTGAAGTTGTACCAACGTACGAGGATAAAGATGGAGACTGGATGTTGGTTGGTGATGTGCCATGGGATATGTTCTCTTCCTCTTGTAAGAGACTCAGAATCATGAAAGGATCTGATGCTCTTGCTTTAGACTCTGCCCTATGATGATGATGTTGAAGAGACTTCGATGAGAGCTTTTGATGATTGAAACCCTTTATTTGATTTGGATCTGATCGGTGTTTGAGTAGTTGACTACACCATAAACAAATCCTTCAGGGTTTTGTTAGATGAGATAGTTCCATATCCAAGTGATTTTCTTTTTCTATTTTCTTTTTTAGATTTGGAGTTCCATGTAAAGAAGATACATGAATTTTTTTAATGTATAATACGGACATATACACAATATAGATGCATATGTAGCAATGTTATTGAGGAAAAAAATAGTCTTTAATTTCGTTTTAATATCCAAAATCATTTACAATGTATAAACTCATCAGATAGGACTTAAAACCAAAACCCAAAAAACCAAAAGCATTAGAGGCATTTTATTTTTCCATATAGACTAAGACATGACGGTATATGTTTAGCATTTCACTCCAGATATCTAAGGCCAGACAATGATAAACAAAAATATCTAAAGTCTATGGATTAAAGACCTGATTAAATGTTAAAACAGTATTTTTTTCATACTTTCGAGGTAATTTTGCTGGAGAAGTTGACAGAGATCCAAGCTCCTCACTGAGATTTAAAGCTACAAATAGGGGGGCTCGAGGGATGGGGCTGTGTAACACCTCAAGCTTCAACATATTCTCTCTTCAACGAGAGTTGTTAGATGATCGTAAAAGGTATCAAGCCGATTAATTTCAAAGTATGTGACTCTCATCGATGTTTATAGCAAAGGAGGGCTTAAAGCGGACATGCCCTGTAAGTTACTGATTCCTCCTTTATGCATTCTAGATAAGACATATGGTGAGGAAGCTGAAGAGCTTTATAGCAGAGATGGATGATAGCTCAATATGGAAGAGGAAGTGTATAAAGAGATGGTTAAAACAGAGAGGAGAAGCCATTTTGCAATGATCTTTAGCGGGCAAAGAGTCTCTGTGATTTCATCTTTATGTGAGTATGATCCTCTCAAATGTGAATATTCTCAGAAGAAAATTCAAGAAGCAGAACTACATTCACTCTCTTATCTTTATGATAGGACAAGGTCTGGCAACAGTGGCAATTAGAGTAGCCATTGAGCGGTCGGATCCTGCAGATATGAGTGTTCTGATGAAAGGTCTAAGACTTCTGAGCCGTTGGGAGATGCTTGAGGACGATTCGAAGAGTTTGGTGATGGAGCAAGCAAGCTTCCCAACACGGCGCTGAAGCTCATCAATGCCGTGCGACGCAGGAAAGGGTTACACGTTGAGGATAAAGTTGGTTCAGTTTTGAGTTTCTCTGTGTTGTTGTTTTAATCTGTTCGAATTGGGCTTTTTGGTGCATGTTTGTGAATTCTACATATGTACTATTTGCATAATAACAGGAGAGTGGGCTTTAAATAGTTCAGAACTCTTTATATTTATAACTTTTTAGTTGAGCAAAAGACAAATGAAAAATATTTTTATAATTTCTTCATAAATGAATAGAAACCAAATTAAAAGTGCACCTACACTACAAGATATATCTCTGATTCCTAGTAGAGAATCCTGACTTCATTTCTGTAGCTTTTATTATCCTATATACTAGTGGTATTTCTCAACAATCAATGTGTATTAAATACTAGTAAATAGTAGTATATGATGTTTGCTAATTCTGTAAATAGGTTTCTAATGAATAACCTCTGAGTCCCATTAAGAGTGTCATCACTCTCCCTATCTGTCAGTGCTTTTGCTTCTACCACAGGTAACACGGTTTCATAGTTTAGAGAAGTTAATGAAGCTTCTCTGCGGGAACTAACTCACCTTCCATTTTACTTCCCTCATTTATTTGTACAATGAAGTATAGTAACATTGTTCAACTTTGCAAGCTGTTTGATATTTTGGATCTGATGGTAGTATGGTTTAAAGATCTACACAATAATAAAATCAATCAGAAGTCTGAGGATTCAGATTCATGCTTATTTTAATATTAATATATGTTGCCTCCTCAAGCAACTCCATTGTTTATATGTTTAAAATACTTTAAAATACATATGGTTTTGGATTTACGGAAATCATTATGATCGTAACAGATAGTATAATTCAGAAGGTATGATAAAATATTCGTAAGTCGTCCATAGTTATCCATAAACGGGACAAGAGGCTGAAGTTCTTTTACGTAGTTTGTACCCAACCTACTTGATATGTTTTCAAAATAACCATACATATTCTTATCTTTTAGAACAAATAATTATCAGCTAAGATTCAACAAAAAAAAAAGAATATGAGCTAAATGAATGATACACTACTACATAGTGACATATGAGACAAATGTAATAAACTAAAATTAAATAAACCAAAAAAAATAAACCATATGAATCACATAATATGTGTTAAGTACGTTGCTAATATCATCAACATAATTCTTGATATTTTTATATAAAATTTGTAACCTGACAAAACTTCTGATGATAATTTTCATGTTATCGCATATTCTTAATTTGCTTTACAATGTTACGTTTGGAATGTTTAATCATTGTGTTAATTTTCTTTTTGTCATCTCCATTGTGTTCATTTTTTTACCATTTGGATATGTTTTACAATTCATTTTCGAAAGTTCGTTTTTGGAATGATGTTAAGTTGTAAACCTGATACACTTTTATGGTTATCTCAATTATGTTTATGATGTTAAAAACATAACATATATTAATTCATAGACAATATCATAAGATACATATAGTCTGTATAAATTTAATATATTATTTTGTCTAAATTTATGGTCATGTGGCATAGTGTTTGTATAACTGACAAATATTTTTCTTTTTATTTATTTTATAACTTAATTTCCAATCAGTTGTTTGCATATATTTTTATCTTAGGTTAATTTTAATTATGAAACCCGGATTTGTTTTAGAAAACATTTGTATGCAATAATTAAAAAAAATTAGAAAGAAAGCTACATTGTTCATTGGCTAAAAAGTAAAAATAAAAGCTATCAAATGTCTTTATGCGAAACATTTTTCTTGATATCTTTAAATGATGAAAACTTTATTGGTCTAATAGTTGACTGAAATATGATGTTTCTTAGATATATTAGATCTAGAACTAAACAAAAGTGCAAAACTTTAGTAGTTAAAATAAGTTTTTTTTTCAGATATCTTTATATATAAACCTGTTTACTGTGGTTGAATTATTCGTGTCAGGAAATATAGATTTTAGTTCATTTGCTGATAATAAATCATTCATTTCAGTTCATTAATGTATATTTTAATTCCTAATAAATCATTCTTTTCAGTTAGATTTTCTGAAAATTGTTTTTATAACTTTTACTTTGTAAAGAAAACTGAGAAAAGTAGACCTAAGAAAACACAGGAAACATTATAATGCAAGTGCGACCAATTCAGGGTGATGATGAACTTGAGTAGTTCTTCTATCTTGCTAATAAATAATAAATAATGAAAAAAAAAAGCAAAAGAGAAAGGAGAAAAGAAAAGGGAGAGAGTGAGGAGAGGAATCACATGTTGTCACCTAATATTCTCAAGTCTTATGTCAAAGTAGATAAGTTTCTCTTCACATCTCCTCCGTGTCTCTTTCTTTTCCATTCTTCATTTTAAATATCCTTTACAACATAATTCAAATCGGAAAACTATTATGAATTCGTATAAGTTAAGGATTTACATGGATGGATTTTAATTAACATTATGCGTATAAGTATCTCTCACAACATCTCCACTCTTCCTAATCTGCAAGTATCATGCTATATAACTTAATATATTCAAAGAAGCAATGTACATTCCAAAAGTTAAAAGAGAGATGGGGAAAAACGGACAAGAGAGTATGTAGTAAGTTTCAATTTCACCATTGAGAAACAACTTTAAAAAATGTATAACCAATGTTTGGCTTATAAAAAGATGCTTCTTTATCTTGTTTCTTATCTCTCTCTACACATAGGACACAACCGTATGACATAAAGAAATCATTGTAACGTTCATGTGGGGGTTTCAAAAACAATCATAATAATAATTGAAACACTATAACAAGTTGTTGTGCAATAATTAAAATGTCGAAAATTAATAAACCATTTTATTATATCGCTTAGGGCAGAAACCTTGATTGTCTCATCAACCAAAACTCATACGATTAAGTAATTAACAAAGAAAGATTATCTCCAAAACTAAGTTAAAAAAAAAAAGATTATCTCCAAAACTACTTAAATTTAGTGGGTGGAGAGTCGTTTTCTTAGTTTCTATTGAGTTTGACCTTTGATCTAACCCTTAGTTTATTACTCCCTTCTTGATTGGTAAACAAAGAGAAATGTAGCTAAAAGATACATGATATTGATTAATACTATAGAGGTATGATATGATAAATAATAATACAAGGGTATGATAAATAATATAAGGATATAAAATGCAAATGGTTCATATATTTTCTACCCGTGCAAATAATGTCAAATCCAGAAAACAGTGTATGGTAATAAGAAAAAGGCATCAGACCCCACATCTTGTGAAATTGTTGTAACGGACCCTACCCTATTGTCAAATAACTCGATTTTACAATACGTTTGATAAATGACATCTAAATATAATAATAACAATAATAATAAATACTATAGTTATGGATGAATTGACTAGTGCCCCCACATCAATGATTGTGATGCATTACATATATATCATATATGATGATGTATGTGTTTAAAAAAAGAAAAACATATTTAATTACATACTTATATTTGGAACACGGTTTGGTCCATAAGGTGGTTTAGGCATCGACAGAAATGGAGGAAAAATGCTATTTCCAAAAATTCAAATTTAATTTCTATCTAAAAGATCTGACAAGACATGGCAATTTGATTTTCCAAAAACTAGTTTCTTTTACGATTTTGGTCAAATGGATTTCCTATTTTTTTAGGGAAACAAAATTTTGTTTATTTAAAGTTTTAAACTATTTTCTCCTTAGAAACCTAAATCCATATTCTTTTTTTTATCCCTACATCTAATATTATAAAAAGACACTCAAAATACACGTCCTCATAAATACACTACATTCTAAGAATTTGAAGTTTATCTACAATATTTTTCTAAGCAATTGGAATTGTTAAGGTAAATATATTTTAAAGATATATCTATACATAGAATCATTTTTTTATTCTAAAACATATTTATGTCATAAACATATGTATTATTAAATTATGTATTTATATGGGATTCACAATAGTTTTATTTTGTATTTATATTTTTGTCTAAAATAGTCTTATTAAATGAGTTTAAGTGTGTTTTAATGAGAAAAAAATATATTTTATTATTTTAAAATAAAACTTTTACTATTAATAATATTTTATTTATAATTTAGAAACTAAAAATTTAAAACTAAAAACCAAAATTTAAAACAACCATTATATTTTTCAAAATGTAAAAACTACTGCAAAATCAAAAATAAAAGTCCAAAAACCAGAATTCAAAAAAAAAATCTAAAATCTAAGAAAACAGTCATCAGCTAAAAACTTTCTTCACGTGAAAATGATCATAAGAATATTGAATCCATAGTAAACACCAGTTTTGCTGACCATTGTTTGTTTGGTTAACCAATCCCTTGAATTAACGTTGACCAAATAATTCGATTGTTACATCACAATTTTATGGACAAACCTTAACAACACAAACAAAAAACAATCACTTACTAAGATAATGATTTGTTAATTTTTATCTGAATAATTTTATCTGAAGTTTCTGTGATAAGTTTATTTGTTATTTTCTCATAATAAATTATGTTTATGCAGTAATTATCTTAATTACTATCAAGATTTTTAATACTAAATTTTTGATAGATTTGCAGTTAATAATTTTTATTTTTTCCAAAATATAAATGTTTATAGTAAAATTTTGTTTCAAAAATACATTTTTATGTTTTATGCATTTTGTAGTTAATATTAAACTGTAAACTTCAAAAAAATAATAACATTTATTTGTTTAAGATAGTAAAAATAATTAATCACAAATTAAATAATATTTTTAATCAATATTAAATGTGCTATTATGTGTAAAAATACCAGAGTATAAATTTTAAAAACAGATGGAATATTATTTAGTGAGATAAAATATATAATTATACAAGACTACAACTATTTAGAACCAATGTACTTTCAACCAGAATATTCGACAGAATATTTTATATCTTGAAACCAAGAAAAAATGATTTAGCGTATAACTAATGAAAAATTGATTCTCTTAAGAAATTCTGGTAGATAATATCCACAGGTGTACCGCGAGTGAACAAATATCAAGCCAGACACTGAAAATCATTTTTTTCTTCTTTTATTTGTGAAATGCATCAAGACAAGAATCATTCATATAGAAACAACATAATCAATCCAATTAATACCCTATTTGGAGGTAAGCTGAATGACCCTCAATTAACCTTACTTAAATCAAGATTGGCCTATTAAAAAAAAACAAAAAATAACTCATTACAATTCAACTGCATAATTTACTTGAAAACATAAAAAATCAACATTAGTGTGGATATATTCTAAAATATACAAAACGAGTTCATAACTCTATTTTTATCTATTTTTCAACTCTATTCTAAATTACTATCTTTGACTGGTAACATGTAGTATCAGAGTTAATTTACAAAAAGATATAATTTGAATTAAACATTATATGATAAAAATTGTAAGTATATTTAGTGAGTTTGTTATATAATATAAATTATTAGATTCTTAAAATAATTGACTGATAATGTTGGTTTTGATATATAAATTGCAGTATGTACTATTTAAAAGAAATATTTGAATATAATTGAAAATAATATTCATCATAAATTCAATAAAATATAGTTGAAAATTTTAAATATATTAACATGAAATATATTAAATAATTTCTTGATGTGTAATTTTTATCATAAACTATAAATTAAAAAACAATTATTACAAATCTTATTAAAATTATATAAAATCATTAAATCTATGTATTACATGTTATAAAGGTTCCCATGTATACAAATAAATTTTATGTAGATAACACTTCTGATCATCAATAGAATTAATAATTAAAATTATAGAAAAAATTAAACAATTAGAATGGAAACTAAAAAACTGTGAAAATATTTAACTAAATAGTAGATAGCTAAACGTACACAACTATAAAATGTAGTATTTAAAAGGTTCATTTGTTTAAAATGGTCAAAATGAACGTGGGCTAATTAGTATAAGGAAAAAAAATTACTAGCTCAAACTTTATCACGTAGTATTTTTTTTGTTTGAGAAAGGGCCTTAGTATTTTAGTTGATGTTGAGATATCACTTCAATTGTCAATTTTGTTAAAAGAGTAACTTAAAATTATAACTCAAGTATAACACATTATAAATCGAATACCAATTCAAAAATTTAAGATTGATAACATTTTTGAGTTGTACTCATAACTTAAACTTGATCAATTATAATACATGTCACCAATCCACTCTTTACATGGATAAGGAAATAGATGACCATAGCTCTAGTAGACCCACACCCTCAAAAAAAACATAAACACATTTGCTACAAAGGAAAAAGATCCAAAATTATGAGAACGATACAATTATGATTTCCTCTGGACTTATTCTTAATATATTAAACACAACAGTTTGCCAACAATATCATTTCCTTTGTAATTGTCGATTTATCGTTTTATCCATACTATAAGTTTTGAATTCTATATCAATTTTTTTGTTTAATTACTTGTTTGACATTCAAAAATCCACCGAAACAATGTAGATTTTTTTTTTGCAGAGCCCAAATGACAATAGAATGGACCGGGTTTTAGCGTGCCCAGATTTTAGAAAATAGTTAAAAATATTTTTAAAATAAAGAAGACGTGATTAACGAAAGAAAATTATTAAATTTAAATAATCCAAAGCAAAAAAAATAAAAATAAAATACAAAACGTTATTCAAGAACAACTCTGGCACTCCACGGCTATCGAGAGCCCACGAGCTTCTCTCTTCTCTCAAAACTGACACCATTAAAAAATAAAAAAATTTCGTAACGTATAAATTATATTTCATATAAAAGGCAAGGTTTTTATGAAAAGGTGAGAAGTTAAATAAAAGATCGTGTCAATACTCTTCTGCTCCCTCATGTGCTTACATATTGTAAACGCTATCTCCTTAAGATTTCACAGAGATTAAAAAGTATCAATTAAACAAAAATATTATCCACATCCACAACACTGCACAGTTTCTCAGGTGTTTTTGAGTTTCCGAAGGACAATAGTAAACTTTTTATTTTTCACCGTGGACACGGTAATAAGTACAAAGTGGTAACCCCTTGCGAAGAAAACAAAAGTGGTAAAAAGGAGAATATATGGTAATTTGTTTACCTCGGGAGGTTAAAGAAAATTAGAAAAAGGAAAATAAAAAAAACTCCAAAATTTTTTATTAGGGCTTCTCCTTGAAGAGTAAAGCTAAACCGGTGACGACGGCTTTCACTTCTCTCTCCACCGCCACGTCATTACCACCGCCGTCAACAGACAACAAGGAAGAGGAGGAAGAGTTAATCACTCCCGGAGACAAAGATCTCTCCTCAAAAACCAGCTCAAGCTTTTTACCACCAACCTCCATCTCCGCCGCGGCCGCCGCAACAGGCAGCTCCTCGGCGTTCCCGGTGGCTCTGGTATACGACGACATCCACTTAGACCTCATGTACTCAGCCTTCCTCCACGGAGGCAGATGCATTCCTCTCTTCTTCAAGCTCTCCTTCGCCGCCTCGGAGATCAACGCGACGATCTGACTCAGCCGATCGGATTTCCCGACGAAGACGAACGGTAGAGACTGAAACAGCGCCTTGTAACCGTTCGTCTGCCTCGCGATGTCGAACTCCGATTTGAAATCGACGTCGATCAACAACCGTTCTCCTCCGACGATCACGTCTATGTACTCGTATTCGCCGGCCGGGAACGACGGAGACTTGTCCCATTTCGATTTGCAGATCGAAGAGTCGTAGTGAAGAGATAAGAGTCCTTCGTTGACGATCTTCCTCATATCTTCTTTTCGTTTGACTGATTTGTTGTTCTTATCCACAATCTTAGTCGCTTCGGCTAAGAGGTTTATCTCAGCGACGGTTGCGCACGTGAGCAAGCTCTGTAGATTGCAAAACCGGTTAATACCTAACCAAGAGAATGAATTAAAGAGAGATAGAGAAGGGTGTGTATATACCTTGAGATGATCAGAGGCGAAGAGATCTGATTCATCGTCTGAGGAGCTATCGTTGTTGCCGTTGAAGCAGTTGCAGCGGTTACGCCCACATTTGGCTTGCTTCTCGTTGTTCTCCTCTAAGAAGTTCTGAACCATCTTCGTTAAACAAACGGAGCTCGGCTCGAACTCCGCCGCGGATTGAGCTTCACCACCGCCGGGGAACGGTTTCTCGGAGGCTGCTGCGCTCCTGAACGGCCGATCAAAGAGACGTTTGAGGCGAGATTTGAGCACCGGTTTAGCTACGGCAGGTGAATCGATATCAATCGGTTGGATCTTCATCGTAAACGGCATCGTTTTTTAACAAAAGACTGACTACGTACGGTCCAAGTCAATTTCTCTCGTTCAAAATTGACTCAGATCTCTCAAAAATTCAAAAACACGGATTCAAGAAGAAGAAGAAGAAGAAGAATCTAGCAAAACCTCACAGCTAAGAAAAGAAGAAGAAACCTAGACCGTCTTCTTCAATCAGCGGATCATTTTCACAAAACGAAGCAAAGAATAAAACTAAAAGTTAAAATAAAAAGTCTAGGAGACGGATCAGTGACGTTTTTCACGGAAAACGTGACGGCGGTGGTCGGAGACGGCGTTAGAAGAGACGGTCATGTTAACCGAAATATTCATTTTTCCGGCGAGATTCATCGCCGGCGAGTTTAAAGGTGGTCGTAAAATCTAGAGAGAGAGAGAGAGAGAGATTTATATGTATTTTTTTTGGTAATTGTTATTTTTTCTGGTTTGAGAGAAAGAGAGGTTGGCTTGTTCTTATAAAGGAGCAGAGAGATCCGAAGCCGAAGAGGCAAGACGATGAAACCTGACTAGGCACTGTAAATGCCACGTCACGTGGTAATTGTTTCTCACCGTTTTATCTTTTTCAATTTTTAATTGCCTTTGTTGTCGTTTTCATCTCAGCGTGGGTGGTAAATCCTTTTTACGGAGACGTGTCAGTAACTGCTAATGGGTAAATTACGTTTCTGGTCCTCGACTGCCGTCGAATATCCGTAACTAATCCGGAAATGGATATTTTTTTATAGTGAAGCTGACTCGTAACCAATAGTTAAACGACACGTTGCTTAAGCGAATCTTATTTACTCCTCGTTCTGGACCGTCGGGGTATATTGTACCATCTTATGAGAAGTAAAATACAAACATATTAACCTCAAGACTTCTTAACTATGAATGAGTAGAGTAATGCTGTATTAGACATGTTTGGCCTACTTTGAATGCATCGCGTAGATGTAACGTAGCTTGTGTTAGATATCGAAGAATACAAAAATACATACACTATTAGACATATCAATAATAGAAAACATGCATTAATATGAATTTTATCAAAAACAACATATTTTTTATCAATAACAATAAAAGGTATAAATTTCATTTTGTCAACTAAAATGTATGAATTTATTAAATCTAAATTTCTTATTGTAACTGCAATTTCTTATGATGTGGACACTGGACACCTTATAGGATTAAGAGATTTGTACCTCATCAAAAATACATAGTTCATCACTCTTTGGCTGATTGTGTTCACTAAATTGAAGTTGAGTGTTGACAAGGTAAATAAAAATTAATGTCTATATAAATGTGGGTAACGTCTATACGATCTAACTCTCCAGGAATAACTATATTTTACATTGTATAATTGCAAATCTTTAAATTCTCTTCATATGCTACCAAAAATATTCTTGACTATATACTTCAACTAGACTACAGATACTTTCACATCTATTATTTTTTTTGGAAAGCCGGAATACGAGGTCAAGTTAGAACTCCTTAAAACATGATTCGTATAGTGGTTGGAGCTACTTCTAATATTGTAGAAGATCAAAGTTCGATTCTTGATTCTTCAATTTAAAGACAGAATAATTTGTTCTAAAACAAAAAGGTTAGAACTCTTTCCATGACTTTGGCAAACTCTTTTTTTTTGGTGGTTTAGGCAGAAGGTCAGGTATGACTCTTTTTCGTTTGGGTGGATCGGGTTTCAATGGTTTTGTTCAAACCTAACAAATACTTCAATGCAAACACAAACTCATTTCTCACATTTTTTTATCCTCAAACCATCTAATTAAAAACATCCCTTTCAGTTATATGTACTGTATTTTGTTTTGTTAAATAAATAATATATATTGGTAACTGATTATATACTAAAATAATATGTTTTATAATATAAAGATAGATATAATTGAACCAATTATAAATATGTTTCTATAATTTGATTAGTCACAGTATATCTAACAAGTGTAAAAGTTATATAGAAATGCGAAAACATTTATATTTTGAAACACTTTTTTCTTCTAAATCTACATATTATGAAACAGAGGAGTAAGTCAATATGATACTCTACTTGTGTGTTGTGTTGTTTAGATGCTTTCTAGGGATCTCAGAGTCTCTATACGATTGCGTGCTCGTGTAAAGATGAGAAAATAATTATTTACAATGATGATCTGTTAAAAAACTCAATGGTATATAATACATTTATAGGGTAGGAAATGCTATTAACTAACATGTTTTAAAATTAAAAGATGAAACATGAGTATATTGCCATTATGCCATATATCCATCAAACAAAAATTTATATAGTTCTGCAGTATCAAAAACATTTAATACAATCTACTCATTAGCAATATTCAATGTACTAATTACTTCTTCTGTACCGTTAAATAGTTTCTTTTTGGTTCAAGCACAAAATAATATAATATACAACTCAAGTTAACCAACTAGAAATAAATAGTCATCAAATAAATTTATTTTTTTGCAAAATAACTTATAAACATATTTAAGATAAAATAAGAAAATCTTCTTAAGTATCTTTTTTTATCAAATTTCTTAAGTATCTTATATTGTGAGAATGAAAGAATAATAAACCAACTTTTCCATTTAGCCATTTTATTGGAAATTTTATTTATATTTATAATAAATGTAAAACTTATTATCGGATACAATATGTCATTTAATGTAAGCGTAGATGTTGGTGTTGTTGTGTTTCGGGTTCGAAATTTGATAGAAAAAATATTATATTATGTTTCGATATTAAAAAGGTAAATTTTTTCTGGCCTGGAAGATTATTTAAACCTAAAGTTGGACATCTTCTTTTTTCTTTAAAGAAAAAGTAAAAGATAAATGTAAAACTTTGACGTGCGATAAATATCTCTTCGTAAGACTTGGTAATATGAAGAATGATACCTAAAGTATATCATTCTTTGGAGCCAGTTTATAAATGCGAAAATTTGGGAGAGTATATATAAATATAACAAAAAGGCCAAACAGATAACTTAATAACTTTGATAGTCAAAATAAAAGTGGAAACGTCATCGTATGACCCCATTAGTTGGCCAACCTCGCTCATTTGAATTCTCCATAAGTCTAAGTCTAGCCTTATCTTAGTTTCCATTTACTCTTTATAATTGTTTTATTCATTTACAAACTTTAATTTATATATTGTGTTTCATAGGAAAACTCTCATTTCATATTATTATACACACGTAAATGCTCGACAACAACAATGTAGATGCTCATGACGTGTAGATCTATTGGTACTCTTTTGGCGAACAATGTACTCATGCAGATCTACATACAGGTATCAGGTATGTACAATAAGTTTGTTGCATAATAATTCTCGAAGATGCCTTGAAATTGTAAGGAATTTTAGTTACAAAATCAGTTTAGTTTTATTTGGATAAACGTTATTACGACAAAAGACGTTAACTACGATAGTTTCCTTGAAACCGTAACCATATCTTAATTCTGAATCTGGATAAAATTCAGAACCGAATTAATAAACATAAAAGTAGCTCTGGAATCTGGACCCACGAAAATATAAAAATAAGAGATATATTTTCTAAACATACGATTGATTGCATACATGGAGAAGAGAAAATTGAGTTTAGGGTTAGAGTGTTCAGATCTAATATTAAATTTAGCAAATCAGATAAGGACTGAAGAAGACATAAAGGTTTTTATTCTAAAAAAAAAGACATAAAGTTTCTTTTTGATAATGAAGGTCTTGACCACACTTATATGTATATGTGTATCATATGAAATGATAATATTGATATCTACACACACATATATATATATATATATATATATATACTGCTTTGCATCATCATTACCCTACCAATTTATTTGACTCTTTCTGTTTTGGAATTAGGGTCTCTATTTTCATTCCATGATTTACTTTAAAAAGGTGAAAAATGAAACATAAATAAAAAAGGAAATACTCCATTTTTTGGAATAATATTTTATTTCTAGTTGGTTAACTTGAGTTGTATATTATATTATTTTGTTATAGAAATAAACACCAAGATCTTTTTGTTTATAGTATATTTCACATCTCATTTCTGGAGTAAAATATAGAAGGAGATGCTCTTATGACGTTGATTTCTTTGGAAATATTCCTTTTTCTGGTAATTTCAGATTTTGAGACAAACCAAGCTAATGTGTATATATATATATATTATATACTCCTTCTGTTTTTTAAAGATGCATTTTCTAGGATTTTCACACTTATTAAGAAAGCATATTAAAACTTAGTTATTAATGCATAATTTTTTGTAATTTTATATTTTCTATATTTTTAAACCAATAAGATTTCAATAAATGCAATTAATGTTTTTGAAACACACAATTTTTCATTATTAGTTGACAAAATATGCTTTGAAAACATGAAAAATACATTTTTTTGAAACAATTTTTTTTTCTAGAATATACATCTTTCTGAAACAGAGGGAGTATGTAATATACATATGCTAATGTAAGGTTATTAAGAGTTAGACTATCTTCAATAGTTTACTCTATTTTTTACTCTAAAGTAAAATAATTCTATTACAGAATTGGAGTTTACTCCGATAGTACTCTATTTTAGAATAAAAAATAAAATGATAAAAAAAATTTATTTAATATTTAAAATAAACCTATTTTCACAGAATAAAAAATAGAGTATCATATAAGTATTTTTACTCTAAACTCTATATTAGAGAAAAATAGAATGAGATTAGAGATGTTTTACAAAACTATTTGTGTTAGAGAAGGTCACCAAAATATAGTTGAACGAGAGGCAATGTAAAAAAACAATTTATTTCTAGTAATATTAATTTATTAATTATCACAAAGTAGGCATATGTACCTACTGTGGGCAAGATGTATGATGTTCATAGTTTAGTCGTTGAATCACAGCTAATAAGATGGATTATAATTTCTTTATTAATTTGTTGCTATTGTTGGTGTTGTTTTCTGTATTATTATTCTGTACAATGTTTCTACATGTATCTTATGGACCCTTAAGGAATTAGCTAATTAATTAAGGCCTCTATTCTGACTGTACAATAATTGAATTATTGAACTGTTTCATGACTAATCTAAAAATTGTTCTCTACTTTTATAAAATACCGAGGAGGCCCACTTACTCAAATTTGTATAGAGATGGGACCATCGATTTAAGTTGATGCAAACAATAGAGATATGACCAAATCCTCCAACATGATTTGCTTTATATTAGTTTAAAGTAAAAATACGTTCTCTGGCTAGCCTCTAATTTAGTGGATTAAAAGAATATGAAAATATCATATAATCACTCAAAAAACTGATTTGTTGTTTCAGTTTTGCAATGTCATATAATGTTTTTTCTCATAGTAAAATGTCATATGTACTGACGTAATGTAATATAAAGACTTTTTAATAGTCTATCCATTTCAAATGATGCATATTTTAGAGTTTTCACATGTATTAGTAAACACATTAAATTTCAGCTATAAATACATATTTTGTAATGATTTATTTATTATAAATATAAATCAATAAAAATCGAATAAGTATAATTAATTGAAGGGGATATGTTATATTTTTAATCTCTACATTAAAAAAACGTGTATGTTTCAGATACACAAAGAAGTTTTATGTCTTCCCTGAGCTAAATACTTAGTAATGCATATACGTAAACTATTTTGTAAAAATATTGTCCGTGTTTGGTAAATCTAAATCATATCGTCTTATCCTAAATTTAGAACATGATTTCGTTCAAAAATGAAATACAATTTTCATTTTGTCGGCAATGAAAAGACATTTAGAACATAAAGGAATTGGTCAGAAGATCTTAAATTTGATCGTGGATTTGGTAACACATAAAATGGACTTTGTGGCAAGTCGAATAGTCGATCGTCTGTGAATTGATATCATTTTGTCTTGCTCTCGAGCAAGAAGTGTGATAACTAAACTTCGATTGAGGGAAACTAATATTCCCATAATCTTGACTCACAGCATCTTGATCAACGAATCAAGTGTGTATATTTTCGAAAATAGGTAGAAATCATTTAAATCTGTTATTCTTTCTTTTCTGGTATCACACATGACTTGTTTAAAGTTTTCAACCAAAACGCCTTCCTAAATCAATATGTTCAAATTCTTTTTAACAAGGCTTCCTGGCAGGAGATGCAAAATCCGACAAAAGAGGATTTGAAATATTGTAATAGATTACTAATATTATTGAAAGTCCAAAAGAACAGTACACAATAAGCAAAAGCTTACACTCATGGCATCGTCCACTGTTAACAGTTTAACGATGCCTTAGGAATCTAATGTAAGAAGTAAGTCTAAACAGCAACAAAGTAGGAAACAAATACCAGTCTTGGAGAAATGTTCTTTTTTTTAAAAAAGAGTGAATCTACGGAACGTTCATTACCTGGATGGATTGCAACATGTCCGAGACTGCGACCACGAGGTCGCCTGACTTAATCATACCTCTTGATTTCAGTAACGAGAATGTTTTGTTCAAGTTGCTCTCCATGTCCTCTGAGAAGCTTAGACGGAATGGGATCAGTCCCCATTGCAGGTTCAACCGTCTCCTCACCGAGGTTGTGGTCGTGAACGCGAAGATCGGGCAGTCAGGGCGACACCGGGAGACTAAAGACGCCATGTGTCCGTCCTTTGTGTAGACAAAAACCGCATCCACTCCGAGGTTGTTTGCTGCAAAAGTTCGGATGATAAACATGAGAAACTAAACAGAGAGATTTGTCTTACATGAAACTTTACCCATTTTAGCAGCAGAGTTACAGATCTCTTCAGAGATTCTGTCTGAGAAACCAGAGCCTATAGGTTGAAGTGGTGTAGACTCGTAACGTTTCTCTTCCCTCCACCATCTTTCGATCCTTAGACTGACACTCCTGAGAACCGTGAGAGCCTTGTCCGGGAACTGACCCATAGCTGATTCTCCAGAGAGCATCAACGCGTCTGATCTTTGCCTTACTGCTTCAGACACGTCGGCTACTTCTGCTCTGGTTGGAGTTGGGTACTCGATCATTGACTCGAGTAGCTGAGAGGCAACGATGACGGGTTTGTTCAGCGCTCTGCAGACTTTGACGATTCTCTGTTGAGCCGCTGGAACTTGCTCAAGAGGTATCTGAGCTCCCAGATCTCCTCTTGCAACCATGGCTCCATCAGATGCTAGGATAATCTCTTCCAAGTTTGTTAAGGAATCGATACTCTCGATCTTTGCAATCACTCCTACGTCCCTGCATCGTAATAGGTTTACAACATGAGCTAAAGACAGTATGCTGCATTGGTAATGAACCTTTTTTTTATGTTAACTTACCCTCCACAGGAACGAGCAGCGAGATAGCTTTTAAGATGATTAATGACTTCAGCTGACTTGACAAACGATACAGCAATGAAATCCACACCTTCAGAGATTCCAAAATCAATATCCAACCAGTCCTGAAGTAAAAAAAAAATAAATATTCATCAGTGAAAATAACAAAGACGACAGAGCAAAGAGACATCAAGGTCCCCATATCCATCCCAACTTTACAAAATAAGGTGAACGAAGAAATCAAAGGGAATATACCTTGGAAGAGATTGTTGGAAGCATAGCATTACGCTCGCGTACAAGACTTCCATCTCTCCAGAAAGTCAAGTTAGCTCGAGGAAGCAAGAGTCCAGGGTCAGTACATAGACACTTGACGTCAGGACCAATCTTTTCAATCACTTCAAATCTCACCATTCCACCATCAACCAGAAGTTCATCACCAACTCTCACATCTGCATCACAAATGCATCTCAATTTCATACTCAAAACCATCACCTAAATGTTTTTTTTTTGGATTAATCTAGAGTATCCCAGGCTATGGAAGGGTTCAGACTAATCCCCAGTGAGAGGTGTCTAAATGTTCTTCCACACTTCCACATCAAATCTTTTATAATGCAAAAAAACATAAGTGGCATTTACCTTCAGCAAAACCATCATAGCTAACACTGATGGTACGTGCAGGACGAGAAGAATCAAAGGCTCTAACAGTGAACGTCCACACCTCACCATCCTACAAAATTGTCATACCAAGCATTAGGCATATGGGCATTCGATGTCCGGGATCAGATCCAAGTCTCGTAGGCCCATTTGGATTTAGTTAATAATACTTCTGAGTTTAGGTAGATTTTGTAACTCTGTTTAAGACCAATTTAGTATCCAAACAGTGAACCAATTGCTCCAATGCTAAATGAGTTTGGACCAAAACTCATTTAGGATTCGGTTAATAGTATTTTTTACAAACATGATCAAAGTAAACATGAAATTGAGTATTTGATGTTGTTATTTAGCTTTTGAATACTCATTTCAAATACTAATTCGAATCTTCGAGTCAGTTATTTTTTTCTTTCTATCGGCTACTGTTCGGTCCAGTTCAAATAACACTCGAGACTTGAACTACCGCCCTACATCATGATCAGTTCGAGTATTTTTACTTTCTGAATCTGATACGGATACGGATACGGGTTCGGATCTCGGATTCAGTTACAAATGCCTACGCGCAATAATGTCAACATCAAGCATCTAATTGAGATGTAGAGAAAAGAGAAGATAAAAACCTCAGATTTAGCAGAAGATTCACCGCCGAGATCTCCCATGTGAATCTCACTACCTTCGGTATCCATCATGATCGCGACCGCGAATCCTTTCTCCTCGTTGAGCCTCCTGACGCTGCGTATCACCCCTCGGTGCCACTCCCGCGTGCCGTGGCACATGTTGAGCCTCGCCACGTTCATGCCTCCCTCCGCGAGCGCTTCCAGCTGCTCGAACCCGCACGTTGCCGGCCCGATCGTGCAGATCAGCTTCGTCCTCCTCGTGCTCCTGAATCCGTTCTCCTTCAGCTCCGCTTCCGTCACCGTGTCTACCTCTATCCCCGCTGTATCCGTCGAGACCGCCGCGGCTACGACGGATCGCTCAGCGGGAGAGTGAAGGAGCTTCGAGGAGGAGGATGTGATTAATGAAGTGTGGTTGAGAGTGAATTGGCGGAAGGATAAGGAGGTGAGAGGACGGTTGAAGCGTGAGTGAGGAGATAGGTGGAGAAGGTGAGGAGTGCGTGAGAGAGTTGAGAAATTGATTGACTGAGACATTGTTTCGGCCGAGCTCCGGGGCGATGTGTACAGTTTTGGCTCTGAGAGAGATTGTTGAAGAGGAAGAAGACGAAGGCGGATATACCCAAGTGTGAGATTTTGATTTGATACGGCACCACTTTGTTAAGGGTCAAAACTGTAATTTACTTCTTTTCGGCGGACGTATATAAAGTTATAAACCAGACCAATTGAACCAACCCAAACTTCAGAAAATTTTAAAGCCTAAACCGAATTGAGCCGGATGCGCACCAGAAACTATAAAAAGTCTGTTGATCAACGCCGACTTTAAACAGCTTCTCTCGTAAAACCTTTAAGCAGGGATTTTCATCAGTGAAAGATGCAAGACGATGAGGTTATATGGCAGGCTATCAGACACAAGCATTGCAGTTACATGGCCAAGTATGTCCATCTCTTTTCTTTTGCTTTTTGTCTGAAAGATTTTGTTTTGATGAGATTTTTTTGCTTTTAATTTTTATTACTTTTTTTTTTTGTAGAATCGAAACCGGAAACTTCTGCAGAAACCCTTATAACGTAACGGGTATCTGCAACCGAAGCTCTTGCCCTCTTGCCAACAGTCGCTACGCCACCATCCGTGACCACGATGGTAAGTAATTTCATCAAAAACATTCAAAACCTTTTTTGTCCTGTGTTGATAGTTTCTTTTGAATCAAGTCTCTTCTCTGTGTAGGAGTGTTTTATTTATATATGAAGACAATAGAGAGAGCTCACATGCCAAAGAACTTGTGGGAGAGAATAAAGCTGCCTAGAAACTATGAGAAGGCCCTTGAACTCATTGATAAGCACTTGGTGAGATGATCTCTGAAAGATTGATCTCTCCATTTATGCATGCTGGTCTATTAATATCTTTTCTTCCATGTTTCAGCTGTATTGGCCCAAGTTGCTGCAGCACAAGGTTAAACAAAGACTGACCAAAATGACTCAGATCCGTATTCGTACCAGAAAACTTAATCTCAAAACAAGGTCTTAATTTGTTTCTTCTTCTTCTTCTTGGCGTTTTTTTGATATATGTTATTTGATTCGTAACATTGAATTAGTTTTTTCTTCTCGAATCACAGGGAGAAGATAATGACTATGCCTAGGAGGGATGTAAAGAGAGAGCCAAGAAGAGAGGAAAAGGCTTTAACAGCAGCAGAGTTGGAGAAGGTCACACCTTTGTTATCTAACTAAATACCTCTAATTAAGACTCTCATTAGTAGTGCTGTTTTATTTTTCAACAGTCCATTGAAACAGAGTTGTTAGAACGTTTGATGAAAGGCGTTTACCCTAAGATACTCGATTACCCAGAGCTTGTTCCTGAACTTCAAAAGGAAGTTGAAGTTGAAGTAGAAGAAGAAGAGAAGGTACTCTTGTTTTTTTTAATAACCTAAGCAGCTCATCAGACAATTTTATTTACTAAACTAAAAAAAATCTCAGGAGCCAGAGATTGAATATGTTGAAGGCTATGATGAACTCTTGGAAGAAGATGAAGAAGATATTGAAGATTTCTATGGCGGCTTCCCATCTAAGGAGTCTCACCGTGACAGTGATGATGATGATTATGGTAAAACTCATATTTTTTGGGTCCTGTTTCTTATGCATTTAAAATAGTGTGAGATTATGTTTGAATCACCACCATCACTACAATATGTATAGCTTCCTTTGTTCATAAAAAAAGTAATTTCAATCATGAACTCTCTATACAGACTTTGAAGATGATGATGATGCTGAGGAGAAAGTAGTGATTCATAAAAAGGGGAGAGCTTTGAAAAAGTTTGATGGTAATGGAAAGTCTAAGAAGAAATCAAGAGTAGTTGTTGAGGTGAGATTCTTCCCACAAGTTAATTGGCTTTAGTAATTCACAAGATTGTTGTTAATTTCTGCTATTTTCATTACATTTTGTTGTATTATGTCTTTCATCAGGTCGACCAAGAAGATGGAGATACCAGGCAATGCTTTAAAAGCCTAAAGCTTTGAGAAGATATGAAAGTTTTTATTCCCTTTTTGACGTAAAGCTAACATGTTAGTTACATTTATAAAACCAAAAAAAAAAAAAAAACTTGCTTTGGTTTGAGTTTTTGTCACTTGTGATTCTCTTTGTATGTTAAAGGAGACGCAGAGATAAGATATCAATACATTTTATCTGCACAAATGAATCATTTTGTTTCTTTTGTTTTTCCAAATTACATCAATTTAACAGAGCTCAGGAATGTAAAGAAAGCGCAGAAGTATGGAGAAAAAGGGTAAACGTAGGAGAGGAAATGAAGAGTTAAAGAATGAAGCAGCCACATCCTTTTGCTTCCGGAGGGCCTGCGAACCATTGGTCCCATGTTGCATTCACTGGCCCTATTGTTCTGGAAAGTAGTCACAAGAAATGAATCAGAACTAATAGTCTATAGAAATGAATCTCTCAGGTGGTAAAATGAAGAAAAACAATGAGTAGAGAATTACTCGGGAAGAAGAGGATCTGGTTTGCTCTCAACACTATCTAAGAACCTGTATATCCATTAGAAGAAATGAGTCCAAGCTTATTGAAAAAACAGATTATTATTCGTTAACCAGATATGAAGAAGTTTTCTCTCACTCTTTGCAAGAAGCTGATGCAGTATCCATCTTTTCAAGCTGCTCCAGCTCTTCCTGAATAAAGTTACAAACGAAGAAAGAATCAATATACATTTGTAACACTTTAAGACACACCCGAAAGACACAAGTATTCATGTCCTAAACAGCTACGTGGACAAGAGCTTAAACCCCAAGGGATTAAGATGTTAACAACCTAACCTGAAATGAAAGATCATGCCTTTTGATTTTCACTAGCTATTTTGCATTCTCTTAAACCGATCATAAACCTTTATAATACGTTGTTACTGACAATAATGTTTAATTCAATTAACAGAAGCATGAGTTACATTTAAAATTACTAATTTCAAAGATCAGATGAACACTTTTGGTATTGCCAAAACTAAAAAATTATGGAACTTTCAAATTCTAAACCCTATTCCACTAAAGATTCATCCTAAAAAACATTGGAAAAGGCAGGCACACAAAAGATTGATAAATATTCAGACAGAAACAACAAGTTCAAGCTTAATAATCACGCAAAATAAGGGTCCTTTTTTAAAAGAGGAGATAAAGTATATATACCTCTAAGAATCGAGCTTCTTGTTCAAGCCTTTTGAGTTCGGCGTGGATCCTGTGTTTGCCTCTTGTGTCAACGACCCGCCCCGAAAGCTGACCCGACGAATTGGAGCTACCCGCTTCCATCAACCCCCTCCCCCAAAACCAAAACTTTAACAACAACAGAGAAGCAAGACAACTTCTTTTTTTGTACTCAAAACTCAAAAAGCTTTGAACAAGACAAAACCCAAATGATAAGGATTGAGAAACAATCAGATCTCCAAAAAGGGATCCACAGAGAGAGAAAGAGAGAATTTTAAGAGGAGCAAGAAGAAAAAGATTCAACAACTATTAGTTGGGGTGACTTCAAAAAGGGCTTTTCCGATGATCCAAAGGGTCTCTAAACAAAGAAAAAAAGTTGATGAGATTTTTGAAAAAAAGAGGAAAGGCGTCGGAAAGAAGAAAAATTTACCTTTTTAGTTGTAAAATGCTAGTACTATTTTATATACTGTAATAGATTATCTTTTTGTCTCTTCACATAAAGTTAAATCTCGTTAATACACGCGCCATTAGGTATGTTATGGGCTTATTAGTGGCCCAATAAAGTGTGATTATAGATAATCACGTTTCAAGTGAACTTTTTGTCTCTAATATATATGGTAGTTTTTACACTATAATCCAAGCTTCGCACTGTATTGTGCTTAATTGAATCTTTACATTCCAAAATTTTTTCTTATGATCTAGCTGTGCGCTTTTATAACAAAAAAAAATAAATTCCAGTGAAAACTATTGGTTTGTAATACTGAGTGCAGTTTTAAAATATCCTAAAGCCACAAATTCTTTTACAAAATATATTATGATAATTCAAAATAATAACTTTGAGAAAATTCAGGAGAACTTTTAAAACTGTTAATATTCAAAGGTGTTTGGATTCTTTTTGTTTTAATATTTCATCCTTTTGAATATATAGAATTCTAGAAAATATTTTTTCTTCCAAATTATATGACAATTTGAGATTTAATCTAAAATTTATTATTTTATGTTGTATGACTATTTTAGTCTCCAGTTTATTCTTTTACTGATTAAATTCTATATGTATACATACATACATAACTGTTGACCAGAATATATATATATATACATAACTAATGATATTTATTCAGAAAAATAAAAAATAATAATTAGTTTTTACACATTCTAAAACTTCAAATGATAAGAAGTAAAGGTAATATTAAAAATCTTTAAATCTCATCCAAAATCCTAATATTTTCAACAGCTATTTCAGTTGGTTCGATAGCGCGTGTAGTAAAAGCGCGTAGAGAAAGGAGTAAACTGTGAGGGTGGGAGACTAGTTCTGGTCAACGTTTGACTATGTTCGTCGTTTCTCCAGTTCTTGTTAAAATCGATCTTTCACCCAAATGGAATTATGCCAACCCAAACCTATAAACAGAACATCGTACAAATTTAAAGATTTTGCAAGAGTTTCATGAGGCCCAAAGAGACCACACATAGGCCTATAAATTGCATTGATAATTTTATTTGAACTAAGTTTGAATTTCTTTGTGACCTTGTACTACTGAATAAGAGCGATTGATCTAAACTATAAATTACTAGTTGCAAACTTAGACTGATAAAATCTGCTTATAATATTATGTCAAAGTTAATTGTGTGAAATAAACTTCAATTGTTACAACCTAAAACCTATCATAGTCGATATAAATATTAGATTTTAAATAATTGATTAATGTTTTAGTTTTAATATAGTCCTCATAAACGTGGTCAAACTTTTTGTGTGATACAAGGTCAAATAAATATTGTAAAAAACATATTTTATTGGATCTATATCAATACAAAATAGGACTAAATGGCAAAAAAAAAAATCCAGCTTTTAGTTTCTTTGGTTGAAAAAACACTAGTTATGCATTTTTAGAGTACATAGTCTAAACGGCAATCTTTTGTTTAATTTTGGGAATATGAGAGATCCAAAAGGCTTAAACTAATTTCCAAAAGATTCCAAAAGAGTGGTGCAGTTTATAGATAAACTCTTATAGATCGTAGGATAGATCTATATTTGCATGGTCACAATGTGAAATGTATTGTAATGCCTTCAGAACCAAATTGCTTAGCAATTCTAAAGATCGGTTTACGGTTAGTTTTTTATTCTTTTAATGCTGATTCATTATGAAATTACAACTATGATATGAGAAATATTACATAGACGATTCGACAACCGACAATATTACATGACTTATGAAATCTACACCTAACTAGATCACATGAGCCGTCATATGAAAATTCATGCATGACCAGATTAACTTGCACCATGTTGTAAATCTTTTATAAACTTTCATTTCGTGATATGCATAATTGTTTAATAAACCGTTTTTTCCAGATCTTAAAACTTGAATTTATCTACAATAAATTGTATAATCTGGGGTTCGAACCTCAAATATGGATGTAAAAGCTTTTAAACTTTAATCACTAAACTACGATGCTTCCACGATCTCTTACTTTTAAAACCTCTATATGATGCGATGCATTCAACATCCACGTTTATATTAGCTGAACCAAAAGGTCAAAAACATAGATACAGCACATAAAAGCAATGACATCAAATTGGTTCACCACAACTTTTAATAAGGTTGGCATTATATTGCTTTTTGACTTTTGAAAATCGAATCGCATCCAACAACTCTACGTAAGCGTGTGTCATTACTCATTTCAATTTGGCATTGTGAACACTTTATGTAAGTTAGTATGACTAAATTCTACCAAGACCATATATAAGTAATAATATAACTGACTACTTCAATTAATGACAGAATAATATATAACTTATTTCATACGTAGAAATATTACAGAATAATATTTATTTTTGGTGATCATGTTAAAGAACAATATAATTTTGTGTGTGTTTGATTTCGTCCAGCTATTTTCCGACTATTTAACAATTCTTAATTAGTAGTCCATCTTTTATTATTGTTAAGAACATATTGATTATTTCGGATAAGGTCAAATTCAGCTTAGTCAACAAGCTTAAGCATGCATTCAGAGTTCGGTGTCAATATGTGAAGTCTATACACCACACCATGGTGTTTGATTGGTTGCTGATGAGTCTGCTCTTTAATTAAAAAGGAAAAGAAAACAACAGTCTTTTCTACTCTTACGTAGTTACGTGTACTAATGATTTTATTGTGTGTACTAATGAATTTAAATATTCACATGAAACACCTTCAACCCATATTTATCTATTCACATATATTATATTTCACATATATTATAGATCAAATGCAATTCATAGAAATATATTTTCTTAAACTTCTATAAGAACAATCATGTTTTTACATAAAAATAATATGATATATCTTACATATATGTATATACTTAGCTTACCATATATATAGCACAAAGTGTAGAAGTTAATTGAAAACTTCTATAAACTCTATCAGATCATAACCTATATAATCAACTTAACGTTTTAAGAAAAATAGATTTAGTTATGATGAATAATTTTTTTTTTAAAAATCACCCAAGAATAATATTAATCCAACAAAACTTCTGGTAATTCATTATCTCTAAAGGAATTGACTGAGACATACCAGTTCAACCAAAATATTTTAGAATTTTCTTCTTTTGAAAATTAAAGTTTGATTTGAAACTTGCTTTTCTAATTCGTTAACATTTTCAATAAATGTACCATAAAATAATATTTTACTTTAAATTAAAAACTCTATAAAATTTCACCAATTGAATACTGAAATATATTTTAATTATTATAATACTATTTACAAATTCGAAATCTATAGTCAATTCTATGTTAACCATGTTTTACCGACCAAAAAATCTGTTATTAAATATTTTATCGAGTTCTTAAGACTAAATAAAAGTATATTTTAATATATTTTCATATTTATTCCTTACGTAGAATAGGTCGACCATCATTAGATTTATATATGTAAATACTAAAAAAATCTTTGCGACATGAGGAAAATTGTAACATGAAATTATTTTATTTACAATAATTTAATTTATATTTTATTATTTATACATTTTATATGAAAATGTAATAATTTTAGATTATTACAGTGTTTCAAAAATCTTATCAAAATTTAAATATCTGTAATGAAATATCCATATTATCACAATATGTATATCATGTAATAAATATTTTAAAATGGTATTATATTTTAAAAATAAATATGGAAATGAAATTTTAAAAAAATATTCTTTAAATATTTTTAAATATATTTCTGTAAAAATAGATTAACTTTTGAAAATATAATGCACATATAATTTTCAGAAAATTTATTTGCAGAACACAAAATATTTTAAATGCTAAAATATAAAGCACTTACTTTATTTACCTAATGTTATCTATATTCTGGCATTTAAAGTTTTAACATGAATTACATAACAGAGTATTAAACTATATTTTTTTAAAAACAAATCCGTGCTATTTTATCCTTTTGGATGAATTCTTATTATAGACATTGTAAATTTATAAAATACAAATAAAATAATTAATATTTTTAATTTTTTATGAACTGTTTAGAGTGCAAGTTTATAATAAATTTTATGAAAGATTTAAATTATTTTGGCTGTAAATTTTAGTTATTGTAATAAATATATAATTAATATCTTATATATAAATTTTATAGTTAATTTGTATGTCATAATTGTGTTAACCATGTTATATTAGGTATAATTTGTATCATATTTTGAAAGTTATGTCATCGTTTTCAGAATGATTTAATTGTAGAAACCTAATCAGTCACTTGATAAATAATGTTTAAGGAACTCACACTATTTTTACTCTATTTGGATAAATTTCACTATAAACACACACATATATATATAATTCTAATAAAATGAATAATTTTAGTTTTATTTTTATAAACTTGTTCAGTTTATAATAAATTTCATCTAAAATTTGAATTATTGTTTATACTTTATTTGTTATGGTAATAACTAAGATTTTAAATTATTTTTCTTATAGTTGAATTTTATGCTATAATTGTGTTAAATAATGTCATAATTAGATATGATTTATGTCATATTTTGAATAAAGAATGTCATCAATTTTAAAAAAAAAAATTGGTATATACACTTAAACAATCACTTGTTAAATAAAATCTTGAAATTGTTATGCTTAGATTAGACATAGATCTGATATTCAAAGGAATCTTCTTTTAAAAAAGTGTGTGACAAAAAAATCTCATCAATTACATTATATACATGATAACTATAGATTTTTTCTATAGATCTCACTATCTGTAAATGTCTGAGATTAGATCACTATATAATTTCAGAGATTTTCATAGTTTTTTTTCTTGACAAAAGGATTTAGGATATATATTACCATTCACCGTAACATCCAAAATTGTTATACTTAAAAAAACAAAACAGCTACTGATTAAAATAATGTTAAAATTTAATAAATAGGTTTGAAATAATCTGTGGAAATTGCCAACTCAGAGATTGTCTAATTTTTTGGATATAATCTGCCAGGAAATAGAAAATATTCTTTTAAATTAATATTAAAACCAACAAATGAGTAATATAATAAATATAAACCATTATTAAAAATAAAATAAAAAATTAGAAATCTTGAAAATTTATAGTCAAAACTAAAGCGATAAAATAAATACTCCATTGGTTTCAACTTAAATGAAATTTTAAGAGTATATTTTTGTTTTAATTTAGATGATATTTTAAGTTTTTATGCAAAAAAAAATAATGTTATTAGGCGATTATGACCAATTGTTTTTTGCATCATGATTTTCTGTTGGTTGAATTAGCTTAAGTAATATGATGTTTTAAATGTACGAGATATATATTAAGTTTCTTAATCCAAGTATAAAGTTTTTAACATCAAATAATATGAAACAGAAAAAGTAATACATGTTTATTTTGATAAAATAGTCTCAATCATACATGCATCATTAGGAAGTAATCAAACCATTTGTTTTGTTTATTGTGTTTCCCGGATCATCCTAAATGTGTATGGATGGAGTACGAATGGTTTAGCTAGCAACTTTTATTTTCTAAATTGCCTAACTGATGTTGTGGTTGTAGAACTGTATTTGCTATCCAGTAAATAAAGAAAAATTACAAAAGAAATATTGACCTCACCAGGTACATTATTGTTGGCACATGTATGGGTAATATATGCCATAAGTACCTTTCCATCTAAACAAATGTTTTGTTAATATAATTTGTTAATCTTTCTAAACAAATGTTTTCTTAGTTATTACTTATTAGTTGTGCAATAAAGATAGTTTAGTCAACAAATTTTCGTGGCAAAAGTTGGAAAGAACAGTAGTCTCTCTTTTTTATATTATTTTAGAGTAAAATTTTGTTACAAAAAATATCATTTTAGAATTTAAATATAAAATGTATGAGCTCTTTTCTTTAATTGGTTAAAATATGATTAGGTGTAATGATCTTTTAATTTAGAAAATATGCAAAATTAAATAAAAGTTTAGCTTATATACACTAATCTAAAATGATAATTAAAATTAAATGGAGAGAGTATCTAATATTTTATATGTTTTATGAAGAATATCAATTTAACGTTTTTATACAAATTTAAGAGTTACATTTTAATAAATATCATCTAAGATAATTAAATAATATTATTTATATAGATCAAAATATTTTGAAATTAATAATTAAAAAATTAAATATGTATAAATTACACTAAATTATAAAATGATATTGTTTATGCAACAAGAAAATATTGAAATAACACTTTTAATGAAACTGATGAGAAATATAAAGTAGATATATGACAATCAATTTATCATAATTGATTATATGTTGAAATCACATCGAACTTAATAGTATATTAGATATTGTTTCATATTGTCCAACCCTATCATACTCGAACTGATCCAAAAGCTAGTCTCGTCGATCATTGTTCGATATTCTAAAATGATTAAAGAAGCGTAATAGTTATGTCTTTGAACATCATCAACTTAATAATAACGATGTTCGGTGTTTTGTTAGTCATACCAAAAATACAGTAATGTTAAATTAATAACTATGTGTGTTTTTTTTTTCTGGAAACTATGAACACTCTTCTTTTTCAAGAAAATCTATGGATACTCTTTAAGTGATATCTAGCAACATTATTACATATACGCTTAATTTATACAAGTAGATCTACCCGTGAAAAGGTCGGCGAGTCGGCAGTGATCTGATTTGGCCAGAGAATTTTTTGTTTTGTTTTTGTTTAAGGAATCTCTTTTCAATAGTGTTCTTAATAACCAAAATGACAGTATAACTAAAAATATAGCTGTAATAGTCTTTGAATTTAGTTTTAGTCAAAAAAAAAATAGTCTTTGAATTAAGGACATGATTGATTCAAACGCAGTGGTTAGGTTTGCATATGCGGGAGTTTGCAGATGCAGGTGGTTACAGTTTCAAGTGTTATTTAGTGTTTTGTATGACTGATATAATTAACGTTTGAAAATTGTTGCATTGTGTGGTATGTATGACTTGTTGATTATGAGATATTGTAGCGATTTAATAATAAATTATTAATATAAACATATTATAACATTATAAAATGTAAAAAACATACTATTGTGATAAAATATAATAACTATAAATATAATATGATTAATAATAATATTATGTTTATTTATTTAATTTTTAATTAGTTAAAAGTTATAATTTTAATAATTTTTTGAAGATTTATATAAAAACTTTTAAAAGGATATTTTGTTTCGTTTTATAAATGTATATATCTTTATATATGTATGTATATTATTTTTAAAAATCTAATGAATAGATAGTTTAAAGTTTTTATAAAAAAAATTATAATATTGTTTGTGAATTTAAACTAATATAAAAATATATACATATTTTTATGTATATATTTTCCATTTTTAATTTAAAATTTTGAAATATCTTAAAAATAATTTTATATTTTTTTATCCACCCGCAAACGTTCGATGGAACCAGTATTTGATTTTAAAAAGTCTGGACGGTTTGAAGCGATTTATAACGATTTGTATGATTGTTTTGAAATATTGTCAACCGCTAGCAATCGCAAAAGCTACATTTATGAGTGGTAAGGGAAACCAGCCATACCCTAAGTGACTAAAAGTAATGTTAATTTTAGAAAGGCAAAATCTTAGAAATAACCAAAAATGATATTTTCTAACAATTTAAGCTTTCGTCAAAATAATTTTTGTATCAAAAAGTCTCTTATCTAACTTATTTGTACATTATGTAAAATACTGACCAATATTATTGGTAAAGCCAATAATGGTTAATGTTATAAAAGTTGGATTCAATAATAATATATTATAAATTATTGTCAACAAAAATTATTTATTTCAGTGAGGATATGTCAAAAAACACCACCCTAAATTTATTTTTTAATTAAACTAATTTTGAAATTTCTAATTTTTGTGAACTTTTTCATTTTTATTTAATTTTCTGTACATATATTGATCTGCAAAATATGTAACATTATAAAATTTGTTATTATTTATTTTAGTTTAAATATAAATATCATATAATATATTTTGATTAGTTTTTATTTTATATTTTTTTATTTAATATATAGTTTATATTATAATCCATAAATACTATAGATTAGTTAGATACTTTTTGATATTTTGTGTTAAAACATATAAAATTACATATTCATTGAACATGCATAAATTTATATAAAACATGCAAAAATATAACTATTATTTATAAATGTATGCATTGTCATTTAGCTATATATTTTTGTTTGTTGAATAATTATTATTCTGTTAAAATAATCAAATCAAAATATGTTGTGAACGTGTACATATATTTTTTAGAAATATTTTTTTGAATCAAATTTTACAAGAAGATTTGAAGCAAATAGTTTGAATTAAGTTTCAAAAAAAAAATGAATAAGAGAAAGTCATCAACTAGAAGATGATTTAGTCTTCAACTACTAAAACATAATTATACTACTTTTTTTTTTTGGACAAACCTCAACTTTTTATAGAAACTTAGTCTCCATGAATGGAGAAAGTGTTTATGGAACATGAAAACAGAGCCATCCAGGCCAAACAAAAAGCTAATACAAGAAAGCAAATACAACAAATAAGGATAGGGGCATACAAAACGCTTAAGCAACTAATGACATCGAGAAGTCCTCTGATCTCAACGAACATCAAGCTGTAAAGTGAGACGAAGCCTTGGAAATTAGAGACCACAACCAGTGATATAACTCCCGGGATTGAAGCAGCAACAAGTGCACAATCAACAATCTTCAACATGGCTACAAAGCCTTTGATTAGAACTTCAGTATTAGAAATATTTCTAATCTTTAACAATAAACTCCCTGCACCAAAACCACACAAGATAGCTGATGAAATTGGGAGAGGAACAACCTCCATAAAAAAGGAAACCGGACAATAACTGTCCAACAAGACCCGATTCACATGATGAAGGGACTTGAGTACCACAAAGGCACAACTGCACAAAACAGTAAGAGGACTGCAAATTGCAGTAAAGGAACTCATCAAACCCCAAGAGAGTCCAAGATACCAAACCAAAGATGTCAACTTATCATCTAACAATAAGTTAGAAAATCTCTGAGATAAAACCTGGATTAGTAGGTGAGGAAGAGAGACCAATGTTGCAGCAGCAACCGCAGTGATAGGCGTGATGAACGGGAGAACATGGTGTATGAAATTGCTGGGAAAAGTACATTTGAAATTCCAGTCAGCACACCAGCAAAGAATCATACTACCAACAATGAGTTCGTCAGGAGGGTTTGGTAGATCTGGTGGAGGGGGGGCTTTAGGCGGCGGATCTGGTGGAGAGAGAGCTTCAAACGGCAGATCTGGCTGCTCCACCGGAACCAGATCTGGAGGTTCCGGTTTAGAGGGTAGTAAAGGAGGGCTCTTCGTCACTGAAACGAAAGCAGGGCCAGAGACATGGGAAGGACAAGTTCTCACCGGAGGCAGCGAACTAGGCGTGGGAAAGGCAGAGACAGGTGAAAGGTTCGACCTTTGAGATTTCAAGAGTTCTTCCCCTCTCTTTGAAATGCTTCGGGTTAACCTAGGCGGAGTCCCGACGAGAAGAAGCATAGCTTCTTAAATGGTTAGGACGACGACAGAGGAGACCTTGCAGTGTGAATCCATGGAGATCGGAGGGTGACCTTGAAACGGCGCCTTGGGTGGTGTGCCAGAGAGAAAAATATACTCTCTTGTTCTTTTTCTTTAGTAAATAACGACTCTAATTACCAGTTTTGCCGTCTTCCATGCAGCTGCAAAGACCAGAAGTCCATTGGTTCTCCATCGTAACATAATTATACTACTATAACCCAAATAATATATCATAGGCTCCTAGCCACAATTCTATAATTGTTGTATAATAGGAAGTGTGTAAGAAATGGAAAAAAAAAAAGTGAGAGAACGACACGCTTTCCCGTAAGTGCTTGGTCCACACAATCTGTCAATCTCAATGCTCATGTCTTCTCGTCATCTCTCTTACAGCTGTCGAAACACATACTCTATTTATAAAGTAGTATTTTACATACACATTACATATAATATCATTTTATATATGTTACAAATAAGATAACTCACATATATGATTTTTTCTCTATTTATAAAGTATTTTACATACACATTACATATAATATCATTTTATATATGTTACAAATAAGATAACTCACATATATGATTATTTTTACTAACATATATGGTCATGTTCGGTTACATGATTTCACTTCAATTTGCAATGTCACGGCTGACATGCTATATATTGTTCGTTTTGCTGTTGCGAGATCAGATCGCATATTACAAGTCGAAAATTGTTGTTCATTTTGCTATTGTGTGACTGATCATGCAACCAATTATAAGTTGCGATTTCAAATCACTAAGAAAATAGCATCTAAAAATTAAAAAAAATTAAGACTTTTCACTGGTTGCAAGTTGCAAATCGTAGAAAGCTGCGATAATAAAATAAACAATATTTGATCGCATATTGTAGTCGAGGGTCGTTGTAATACTCGAACGAACATCGCCTATATGATTCTTTTTCGATCATTTTTATACCATTTAATAGATTACCTGACTGAACCAAATATGCAAAGTTGCGGTTTGGATGACCGACCGCTGCGTTTTGTAAGGTAATATAACTTATAGTATTGTGTATATTACTAATCTTCTTATACTGTATATTGTTAATGTACCGAGAAAAGGAAAATAAACAGTTTCTACAAATCTAAGCCGTGTCCATTAGTATACAAAAAGAAATAACAGTAACATGTAACCCTCAAAAAAAAATTGACACGAAGCTGATGTTCAACATATAGCTTTTCTTTTTCTTTTTAAAATATAGCTGAATATCTTAAGAGAACAATACTTATTACTATATTGGTATGTGCGATTTTCTACGCGGAAAATAATTTTAAAAAGAGTTTTTAATCAAATCACTATCGTTAACCTAAAAAATATCCCACCTGACTCGTTAGTAGTGAATTCTTTTACGGAAATAATATTTTGTCATGTGACTGAATTTAAATTTTCCAAATAAAAAGGTAGAAAAAGTGAACGAGCCCAAAGCAGGAGAGTACAAATATAAAAGTAGAATGAGAGTTGAAGACTTGAAGCATTTCAAAGGTTTATTTTTCTACTTTCTTCTCTCTTCTCTATCTCTCGTTCTTACAAAAGCAGTTTTATTTGGATGGACGAAACACAACAACAACAACTGACGCAAGAACAGATAATGGAGTTTAAAGAGGCGTTTTGTCTGTTTGACAAAAATGGTGATGGTTGCATCACTGCTGATGAACTTGCCACTGTGATCCGGTCGTTGGACCAGAATCCTACCGAACAAGAACTTCAAGATATGATTAATGAGATCGACTCTGATGGTAACGGCACTATCGAATTCTCTGAGTTCCTCAACCTCATGGCCAACAACATCCAGGTTAACACTAATTATACGAAACTAGATCAATCATATTCGTATTTTGTAATTATTAATTAACTTTTTTATTTCGTTTTTAGGAAACTGATGGAGATGAGGAGCTGAAAGAAGCATTCAAAGTGTTTGACAAAGACCAAAATGGTTACATCTCTGCTAGTGAGGTTAGCATATACTAGTACTAATTACATTTGTGTGATATATATATTATTATTTTTTGTATTACACTATGATTAGTTAGATATGCTTTGATTTGATCAAGTTTCATAGAACAAATATCAGTTCGATGTAATCCGTTGCGCATTGTTGTACAACACAAAGTACGTGTGGTCTAATTATAGTTTTATTTAATTCAATGATTGGAGACATATCGATATAAAAACTATGACTGATTGTATTTGTATCTAATAATTCAGTGTCTAAAGCGTATTTTCTATATAGATTAGTTACATGAAACTGAATCATGGATAGAAACTTTTGAGTTAATGACAATCTCAGACAACAAGGCTAGACTATACTATTTCAAGTTTTACAAGAGATTCTTGGGTGTCTGATTCATTTTTTTCTTCTTTTTTTTTTTGGTCAAAGATTCATTTTTTTCTTCTAAACTTCATAGTTGAAATTGACAAGAAAATAACAAGAATATATAGCTGTTCATTTTGTTGTTAATTACTCCCTCTGTTTCATATTAAGTGTCATTTTGACTCATTTTTCTTGTTTCACAAAGAGTGTCATTCTACAATACCAATGTAATTTATACAACCTTTCAGCTCAAAATTAATTGCAAAATGCATCGATCTTATAAATAAAACTATTTATCTAAAATACTATTGGTTAGATATGTGATATTAATTAAAACATAAATGCATTTTAATGAGTTTCTTAATATGTGTGAAAAGTGTCTAAGTGACACTTTTTGTGAAACGGAGAGAGTAATTAGAAAGTGTCTGTCTTGCGTCGTAAAAGGTCAATTGTTTGAGGCTTCGAGCTAGCTGGCATGGTGACTTTTTAGACGATAACGAGGTCAAAAGAAATGTTTTAAAATTCTATAAGCATTTAGTAAAATGTGTATGATTTTATTGGTTTATTGGGCAGAGCACATGTCTCACCTAGTGCAAATAATATGTATACATATTCTTTTCACACCCGTAAATGTTTTGTTTAGCTCAAAACACCATTTAATATCAGAAATGTTGATATATAATTGCAGTTGAGACATGTGATGATCAGTCTTGGGGAGAAGCTGACAGACGAAGAGGTTGATCAGATGATAAAGGAGGCAGATTTAGATGGTGATGGTCAAGTCAATTATGATGAATTTGTGAGGATGATGATGCCCAGCGGTTAATGTATTTTACCCGTTAATGTATGATCTTTATATAAATTTGTTTATCTTTTTATCCTCTTCAGAATACTATATTTCACATTCCTATTAAATTAGACTACGCTATTTGTATTCAATTTTTAATTAACATGTACGGCTGGCAATAATCACTATTTCATTTTTATGTTTTAAAATGTCTGAAACACTAATCACAAATCTAAACAATATAATGCTTAATTAATCGTTAGTTCAGGTGTTATTAGTTAATTAGCTTATGTCTTTTATGACCGATTACTGATCTATCATCTCATGTTAGAAAATGGAGAAAAAAATTCTTTGCATATTTCAGTTCCAGTCGGTGTTAAATACTCGGATGCACATACAAAAGGCCTTTGATTGGTACAATCATAAACATATTAAATTTATAAACTTCAAAAACTCTACACGTCTTTTATAGAGTGCATTGTTATGATTAGGGTGATAGCTTGATGTGAAGTTTGTCCAAACATTTGAGTGCGTGACTCTGACCCCAAAAGAATATTCTTATTAAGTAAAAACAAAATAAACCTTTTTGTCAACATACCAAAGTACAATCTCTCCTTTAAAGATCTTGAAGGTGATTCATCTGAAACCAACTGCGACGAGGATTTCACCAGTGTTTTTCCCTCGCTAATCTCTTCTATGGTTACTTTCTTGGCAGCAAAGGCATCTAGGACTAGGAGGCTGAATAAAGAATAGCTCTCTGGCTCATGAGACCCTAAGGGTCCATCTTCAGCTTTTTCCCCTTACGCAGCCATGTAAGAGTATTCAACGGCATCTATATAACTATATTCTTATGAAAGTTGCATAGAAAAAGCAAAACTGCGTTTGTTTTCATATAAACACAATCGTTTGATAAGGTACTACAAGTTTCATCCGAAGGTAGTTGGATCAAATCATCAAATATTACAACTTTCACAAAAGAAAAAAACAGTCTTTTATATATAGGCTTGTCCTATACAACAATATGACTGTTGCCACAAGGCCACAAGGCCCACAACAACACAAAGCAGAGATAGTTTCTTTGTCTTAGGCAGGAATCACTTCCGGTAGTCTACCATTACCTGCCGGAGTCAAACTGTCATAGTAATCCACCAGAACTTGCCATCCACCTGGACACATGAATCCGTCCGGAGGGTTTTCTTTGTTCTTGGCCAACGTGCGCATCTGAAAAAAAAAAAAAAAAGAGAGATTTATCAGAACATCATGAAGAACTTAACCATGTTGTATTATTGTCTTTCAGAGAGGTGTGGAACTACCTTAGTGCCTGAGATAAACAAGAAATCTTGAGGCCTCGAGGGATCGAAGAAAGCCATCTTCCCTTGTGTCTTGTCATATGCAGCAACCTGATAGAAACCAAGAAGTCAGATCTCAACACTGCCATAAAAAAAACAGAAGTGTGAATATTAATATTACCTTGAAAGGAAGGATGTTGAGTCTTTCAAGTCCAGGAGCCATGCTTAGTACTTTCTTTCCATGATCAGCATCGTAAAGATCACGTTTCTCTACTGGATGACCCATCCCAGCTGGATCACGACCCACAATGTAGAAGTTAGCACCCGCATTGATTCTAGCCTTCGCGTGCCATTGCACTTCGGTTGGACCAGCGTAATGCATAGGAGACGGGAATATCGAAACCACTGTAGTCTCTGGATCAAGAACACCGTCCTCGAGCACCTTCTCGTGCTGCTTCATCCTCCAACTTAGGGGAACATCATCAGCCTTTGTGTACCCTCCTAACGGATGAAGCAAAAGGATAGGGTTCTTGTACCCCATTTCAAGAAGTCTCCTACGAGTATCGGTCATAAGGAGTGCGTGACCGTTGTGTACCGGGTTCCTGAGCTGGAAAGCAAAGACAGCATCCGCACCACGCTTCTCCAGCTCTTTGCGGAGGTCAGCAGGGGAAAGCCTGAAACGGTCAAGTCCGTCATTGTACTTGACTGGCTCTAGAACCTCAAGGTCACCACCTATGAGCCAGTTTCCAGCGTTGGTTATGGCTTCTTCTACGTAAGGCAAACCTGGAGCGGTCGTACCCCAAGTTCTAGCTATCCGCTCTTCCTTGGGATGCTTGTAAATCTCAATGCTGATCAAACGGAAAAACAAAATTAATCTACAAAGGACTGTATAAACCTTTAGTGATGCAAAGCAGGGACAAATTTTAAACAAAACAGAACTCGCCAACCAAACCGAAGCGAACTGGAATTTTCGGGTTTCGGTTCTTATTCATTTATGTTTGGTTTAATTTGGTGGAATAAAAAAATCAATTTTTGGTTCGGCAACAAGTTTGTTCTATTTTCCACTTTTTAAAAAGTTACAATCCTAATCAATCTTAGGAACCAAATCAACCGAACTAACTAAATTATAAATATAAATTAAAATGAAAAAACCCAAAATTTTAAGTGAGACTAAAGTATTAAACTGACAAAAAACTTTGGTTTAATTCACAATTATTGTTAACCAAAACCGAACCGAATTTTTGTTCGGTTCAGTTCCGCATAATTTTGTGTTAACCGAACTAATCTAAACCGAATAACCTGAACCTAACTAACGGTTAAAACCGCATGCGTAATGCAAAGTCAAATGAGTGACAGCTTAAGGTGTAGAGAATATGTATATAAGGTTACTTTAGTCTTTGTATTATACCTAGTATTCTCCTTTGTATACAGTATAAATACTGTCTTATACTATCTAATAAACATCACTTGAGCCAATACTTCTATATGGTATCAGAGCTGTGATACCTAAGGGATCTCAGTTTTATTTCTACGCCGTCAAAAACAACTCAAAAAAAAAAAATCTTATTTTTTTTTTTCACTGTTCATCGTCTTCCTCACGTCAACCTTTCATGGCGCACTCACCGGCGACTCACAGTGAAACAATTCAGGTGTCTGATTCTCAGAACCTCTTCAACGTGAACATGACTAATGTCACGAAACTCACGGCTTCAAACTTCTTGATGTGGAGTCGTCAAGTCCATGCCTTGCTCGACGGGTACGATCTCGCGGGGTACATTGATGGTTCAATGGTTCCGCCTTCTCCTACTGTCACGATTGATGGGAATCTCGCTACTAACACGGCGTATACCCTCTGGAAACGACAGGATAGGCTGATTTACAGCGCCCTACTTGGCGCTATCACAGTCACAGTCACAGTAACAAGCTGGAGACTCGCTCGTTAAAGTGTGTTTTCCTTGGCTACTCCTTGACGCAAAGTGCATATCTCTGTCTACATAAGCCTACCGGACGTATCTATACGTCGAGACATGTCACTTTCATGGAATCGGAGTTTCCGTTTCCAACACCTGCTCCGGTCCACACTGACTCTCCCGAACCACCTCATCCTTCCTTCACTCCACCTACCGCCATACCCATCACCACTCCGTCACTCGTACACTCGTCACCGTTGCCTCCCCCGAGCCAGGATCCTCACCCAATGACGACGCCACCAGTGTTGTCCCAGAGTTCTGCTACTGCGGAACATGGTAATGAAAGAGGCTTGGAACAGAGTTCCTCGGCTACATCGACTGAGTCTGCACCGCCAGGTAACACAGGTACCTCAAACACTCAACCTTCTCCTCCTCCACCTACATCACCAACACCCGTTGTGCCTCAAACACAACCCACTACGACTTCTCCCATACCTCAAGAACCGCAACCTGAACCACAAAATGCCCATCCCATGCGCACTCGTGCGAAAAACAATATCAGTAAACCCACTAAAAAACTTACCCTCTTAGCTCAAACAACCACTCCCCAAATTCCCACAACCCTAAGCCAGGCTATGCGAGATGAGAATTGGAGACGTTCGATGAGTGTTGAGTATGATGCTCAAATTGCTAACCATACTTTTGAATTGGTTCCTCCTATGCCAAATCAGAGTGTTATTGGTTCTAGATGGGTTCATACAATAAAATATCTTGCTAATGGTACTATTGACAGGTATAAATCGCGTTGGGTTGCCCGTGGTCACACACAACAGTATGGAGTGGACTATGCCGAGACCTTTAGCCCTGTCGTCAAGTCGGTTACCATTCGCCTGGTCTTGCATCTTGCTGTCACACGAGCTTGGCCTCTTAAGCAGCTTGACGTCAACAACGCGTTTCTTCAAGGGACTCTCTCTGACGAAGTATATGTCTCGCAGCCACCAGGATTTGTTGATCCAGATCGCCCGAATCATGTTTGTCGCTTGAAAAAAGCCTTGTATGGTCTTAAGCAAGCTCCACGAGCGTGGTATCAGGAACTGAAGACTTTCTTATGCCAAATGGGGTGCTGCAACTCCACAGCTGACACTTCCGTGTTCATCTACATTCGTGATTCTCATGTTCTCTACATCCTCGTCTACGTAGACGACATCATCATCACAGGAAGCAGTCCCACCTTGGTTTCAGCGTGTATCCATGTCCTCTCTTCACGCTTCTCGCTAAAGGACCCCTCTGACTTGCATTACTTCTTAGGCATTGAGGTCACACGCACAAGGACTGGCCTTCATCTCATGCAGCGGAAGTATATCATCGATCTTCTGACAAAGATGAAAATGCTTGATGCGAAGCCTGTCTCCACACCACAAGCCACGACGCCGAAGCTGTCACTTCTCTCTGGTTCTCCGCTTGATGACCCTAAGGAATACAGGATGCTTCTTGGGAGTCTTCAATATTTGACATACACACGGCCGGACATTGCTTATACCGTCAATCGACTATCACAGTTCATGCATCGGCCTACAGAGCTTCACTGGCAAGCAGCCAAGCGTATCCTTCGGTACCTTGCAGGCTCTCTTTCACATGGGATATACTTCAGCAAGCAATCACCACTTCATCTCCATGCTTTCTCTGACGCCGACTGGGCTGGAGACACTGATGATTTCATTTCCACAAATGCCTATATCGTCTATCTTGGTTCTACTCCGATAGCCTGGTCCAGCAAGAAACAAACGGGCGTCGCACGATCATCTACCGAGGCGGAGTATAGGTCTGTCGCCAATACTGCGGCTGAGCTTTGTTGGATATCGTCTCTTCTTCAAGAACTCGGAGTTCAACAGCCAGCTACACCTACGATCTATTGCGACAACGTCGGCGCCACATACTTAAGTGCTAATCCTGTGTTTCACTCCAAGATGAAGCATTTGGCTCTTGATTTTCACTTCGTCAGGAACAATGTCCAGTCAGGAGCACTTCGCGTCACCCATGTTTCAACACGAGACCAACTAGCTGACGCACTGACCAAACCATTGGCGAGAGCACGGTTTCACGAGCTTATGTCCAAGATTGGAGTCGTTAAACTCCCTCCATCTTGAGGGGGTGTGTAGAGAATATGTATATAAGGTTACTTTAGTCTTTGTATTATACCTAGTATTCTCTTTTGTATACAGTATAAATACTGTCTTATACTATCTAATAAACATCACTTGAGCCAATACTTCTATATAAGGGACCAATCATATCATTGTCTAATCTCTCAGGACACGGAAACATGAACTCGTTTTATAAATCAAAACTTACTCGGTGAGGATGGCGACGGGATTACCCTCTGAATCAACCAGCGCGACGCGCTTAGACTCGCCGATACCAGCCTTCTGCTCGTCGTCTATAGCGAGGACGATAGGCACCGACATGTTAACAACCGATCCGTCGTCAAGACGCAGCGAGTTGAAATGAAGAGTTTGGAGGAACTCGGATTCTCTCATGAACCCTCCGAGTGGGCTCGCCCAGCCTTCGCTCAAGACGTGCATCCACTGCATGTCTATCGCCGTCAGCTCCACGCGCGGCAGCTCCGTCGCCTCGTGCTTCTTCTCCCGCCGCCGTGGCTCGTCCACGATGAGCTCCACGAGCTTTCCACCGTCGGGCGCGATCAGCCCGGAGCGTACGACTCCGCGACGGCGGCGAGGTTTCGAGGGGAAAGAAACGGCGGCGATGGGGAGATCGAGGTTGGGAGATTTGGTGAGTGGCTGCTGAGAGAGGAAAGGGGTTTTGTTGAGGACGGCAGCCATGGACGCCATTGAAACGCTCTCTCTCAGGCTATGGCTGCTTCCGTGGAGATTCCGTGAGAGAGACGAGTAGGGGCTTTTATAGAGAGTTAGACGTTCTCTCTCTCTGCAGATATGCATGTACGTGGACACTTATGAATAAATCATTTTAGTAATGATATAAAATATTAACAAGGTTGCCTTATTGGTATGGTGCAGAGTCATTGTAACTGTTACTCTGTTTTTATTTTATATTAGATGTTAATTTCATTTATAGACTGTTTTTACTTGTGTATTTAGTTTCATATTCCCATTCATATGGAAAGTCTGAAAAATTCATGAATATATTTTTATGTTCTCAGAGGAATATTCGCAGAGTTTGAAAGGGTGATGGTGTTTTAAGGCCAAATAATTGTTGTTTAGGAAATAAAATATAATTAAAAGTTAGGAAATGTGAAGCCAGTGTGTGGACTGATGCTACAGTTGAATATATCCAAGAATACGGCCAGGTTCGAGTTCGACCATCAATTTTGTAATGGAATAGGTACACCACTCCAACTGCCACGTTACATTAGGAATATTTATTTTTCTCTGAATATGCTTTTTCAATTTTGGAATAATATCTTTAATGAATTAATGGAGATCGTGAAATAAAACTAAAATTCATTTTATATAAAAATCTATGTTTATATTTTATAAATCTTTTCTTTTTATTATTTACTAGGTGGTTTACCCGCACATGCGGACATAATTTTATTTTAAATATTTATTAATTCAAAATAATAATAATAAGTTATTATTTATGTTATTAAAAATTACATTAAACATCAAATTTTATGTATGATAAAAAATTCCATAAAAATATATACATTTATTATTGCGTTGGAATTTTAAAAACACTCACATATCTGAAATATTTTAGAAAATAAATTTATACAATTTGTTTTGATTGAATAATATCTAATTGTAAAATTTTTTATAGTTTAGTTTTGAACTTTTATAATCTAGAAAAAAATATTTTCAGATAACAACACAATATATATAAGAGTTATCTTTTTAACAATATTAATTTTTAATCTAATATAACATATAAATATAATATTATTAACTTAAAATTTTAAAATAAAAAAAAAATATTATTTTCAGATAACAACTTAATATATGTAAGAATTATGTTTTATTTTTGACAATATTAATTTATAATCTAATATACCATATAATATAATATTATTAACTTAGAATTCATTTTTTAACTTTTTTTAATATTACTTTCAAATAACAACACAATATATATACAAGAGTTATCTTTATATTTTGATAATATTAATTTATAAGCTAATATAATATATAAATTATATATAAAATCATTAAAGGTAACAATGACATTAACCGTTCTAACGTTTAACGTGAGAGCTTCGTTGCGAAAAATCACTTCGTAAATAATAGTATAGATTTGTTTTTTAATCAAGAAGGAAAATTAAATTAAAAAATAATCTCAATTTTATTAAGAAAAAGAAAATATGAATGATTGTTATTAATATCAGTCAAAATATATTTTTAATTTATTGAAATTATCTTTGTAATTAACTGTTGTGGATAAACTGATTTTTTTAAATAATAGTATATATTATAGATATCGTTTATAACTATTTCACAATCATTTTAGTGAAATACTATAATATTTTATGGGAAAGAAAAATAGGTTGTCGAAACTCGATGCTTCTACTTTTTTCTGTGTGCCCAATACTCGATCTTTCTTGTCAATGATACGAAACAATAAATAGTTTGTAAGAGGAACAAAATCAATATGCTGTAATTGGACCATGGGAAAGAAATAGACAGAATACATTGTCATTGCTTTTATTTTGAAAGAATTACATTTCGTCGACTCATCAATTACTAATTATAGAGCTCCTCAGTTTTGACCTGACCAGACCAATCTTGATTCTTGACCCGAAGCGCGCTTGCACACGTGATAAATATTGTCCAAACTTAGAGAGAGTTGGTAGACTGGTGGCTGATTATTCTTCCACCACTTTTATCAATTCTATCAAATCTTATTTTCAACTACTTACAGTTTGGGTTCTGGTTGGTTACTAGTAAGCCTACCCTTACTACTTCGGCAAGTTCAAAACTAATTATTTAGACTATATTGACTACTTCAAATTTTAATCTGATTGTAAACTGAGGTAGTTAAAGAATTAGATAATGTAGCGCTTGAATAGGTCTTATTGGTGGCTGGGACCTCACATTCACAACATGTGTTAAATAAAACATTCATGATCGACCTACCTGCGTTTCTCTCATAATCATTAACCCGATAATTCTAAAATAAAAGTAAGCAAGACATAAGTTGTTGTTTTTTTTTTTGTTAAAGAAGACATAAGTTGTTCAATGTAATATATACATATTTTCCTAAAATCAAATGTTCAAATTTCATCAAAATGATCACATAGGACACAGTCAAAATATTGAATTTGTATTATAATTTCTAGATTTGTAATTTTCTGAACATAAAATGGAATCTAAAGCTTTGCAATATAGAATCAACGTTTCATGTCATCAGACAACAACAAAAAAACACTTAATAGAAAAGGATTATTTGTGAAATAGCCAAAAAAATTGATAGGAAGATAAAAGAAAGGAGAAAATAGAATTTTGGTTAGTTTGTTAATTTTGATTTTTTGGGGTTATTGGGTGTAATTTCTATGATAGAAACCGGTTTAAAATCCACTCCAAAAAAGACCAGTGATAGCACTTTTTTGTCAACCAATAATAACACTTAATAGCGGAAATTCTCTGACTCTAAAAGCTGACACAAATTTGGAAGACTTTTGTGGACGAGTCAGAGCAGCTTTTAACTCTTCAAGACTATAAAATTCATCGACCTCATCTCCATGTTCCATGTTCCATGTTTAGAACTACTTCTATGCGAGATTGCTTCAGTGCAACTTGAGCTTGGGACACAGATTTAGCATTGATTTTTCTACATGATATTGCCTGAAGTAAGATCTCATAATTTCTCGTTGCTTTAGCCATTTTTATAACAAGCAAAAACTAGGTCTCACTCAATTTTACCAGCTGTATGACAGAGCATTTTGAATTAGGTTTTATAACCCAAAAGTAGGTCAAGGTTTCCTTACCCAAATTTTAGATAACATGACAAAAATTTGGCCCAAGTAGTGATGAGAAAGATCGATGCCCAAATGTAGTGGGCTAAAATTCCAAACTCCTTCTTTCCTTTATCTATTCTATCATTATAACTGTCAGGGACATATCGGTTTGTATTTTATCGTTCACCTCCAAAGCCGATATTCCTCTTCATTCTTGAAGTTGATTAAGAAAAATACACAAATATCTTTTTATATAAATTTTATTTTGGCTAAAGAAAAACAAACAAATTAAAAGGCCAGCGTATGTTTTCCAGAATTTAGCTCAATGAAACTCGAGAAAAATAAGGGACTGGTAAAAGAGTCTCTACTATATATGTAGAAGAAGTCGAGTTGATGAGAACATTGAGGGGGTGTATTAGCTGATATAGAGCTTGTATACTCCGGTTTAGGTTAATGGGTTTTCATTGGTTTAGTTTCTTTTAGCTAACCAATGTATATTTGAATCATGTAACAAACTTTACTCGGTTAAGAAGTTCGTTTCATTTCCACTCAATAGACAGAGGGGAGAATTTCATGTTATGTTTCTCAACGTGCATCTATCTGAGAGAAGAGTGCGTAATCTGATCTAGAGTTCTCGATGAAGAAGAAGGTTTAAGCTCAACCCACAAATTTTAGATATTATTTTGCCATGCCAAGAGTATCAAGTATCAACGACGTTGTAAAGAAACTGCATAAAATGTATTCTCAAATGCAGCTTTAGTGAACAACTTTTGCATATTATAATGAAGCGTCTTGGCTACAGACCCATTCTTTTTCATACTTGGACAGCTCTGTTTGAATGGCTAGAAATCACTGATACATATGTCCTAAAACACTGAAATGTATTGCTTCCCAGGCTACAATCTACAACCTCTGGGCGGAAAGGAATAGGAGACTGCATCTCTAGGGATCGTCTTCTCCTTAGGCCACATTCAAAGTCATTGATCGTCTCATCCGTAACCTCATCCACGCAAGGAAGTACCACGAGAAATTCAAGAATCTGATGCGTCTTTGATTAAAGCATATGCTTAACAATATTTTGTCGCTCTGTTTTGGCTTCAACGCCTATGCCTTTTCGTTGTTTTTTATTCTTTTTTGGCATTGAAAGTCTTAACCGCAAAACTCTTTGTATTCATACAACTCGGCTTCAAGTTTTATAATATTCACATACCTATAAATATGTATTTTCAAAGGAAATTCACTTTTTATCCTTTTTAGGAACACCATGCATTACATCACAAGTAGCAAAGATATCTGGACAGTAACAATAACATCCTGGGACAGTGGCCGAAATCCAAACTATAGTTAGACTGCATGTTAAGCACGCATTAATTTTGAAAGGAAATTGCATTTAATGATTTAAATGTCAAGTAAGGTAAACTTTCGACCAAATTCATATCAGCCCAGTTTAAAAATACTAATTAATTAAATGCAGTTTCTTTACAAAAATTGTTTCACAAATGAATGGGACTTCGTTAGAAAGTTATATAATTATATATGTGTATGTTTCTTTGACTTTTTCTGTTGGCAGTTTTCTACATCTTTTAAAACAGAAATCTGTAACTCGGTTGATAACATATACTTTTTGGCTTTAATCATAACAACAAAATCAAAAATAAAAGTTCAAAAATATTTTTCATTAATATGAATGTCAATTTTCTTAATTAGATGTTACTCTGATCCTTCAAGTAGTGTCTCGCTTTACAGTAGTTAAAAGTTAAAACTGTAAAGCTTTCTAAGTAAAATAATTATATATAAATATTTTCGGTACTTCTCTAAAATGAGTCATTTTAAGTTCTTGTCACTAAAATAGTCTCTAATAAAAAATGATTAAAATAAATTTCATTAAAGAGGCAAACTATATTTCTATTCCTTGTTTTATAGATATATAAATATAAACAAATAATAAAAAAAACAGTAAATTATTTTTGTAGTTTCAAATTATATGTTTTCAAACTAAAATTTTTAAAAAAAATTTCAATTTTTTTAATTCTAAAATGTTTTTTGAAACTATTTAAAAAAATTTAATCTAATTCTTGAATATTTATTCATTTTTAAAAATTATAAACCTTATCTCAACACCCTCACCTTTAACTTTAAACCCTATTAGATAAGTTAATTGTAGGGATATAAACGTATATTTATCATTTAATTAAAGAAATATGTATATATGTATATATGTGTAGACAAAACAAACTATGCATGTGTATATATGCTTAATTGACATTTTTTGAGTAAGAAAAAGTAAGAGTTGGAGAAAATTGAATGTGATACTAGATAGCTAGATAGATACATTTTGGTGTAAATATATACACGAATATAACTATTTACATAAGGATGAAGAAGTTTTGTAACTGACGAACTAAAAACCATTTAAAGAAAATTTGAAATAGACGTACGATGGAAGTTGGAATCTCATTTATATATTAGAAAAAAAAAAGAAAAATGTACATTCGGTGGAGCTTTGCCATACAAATAGAAAAGCAAAAGTATCGAAACCCAGAATCATATCATTCCTATAACAGACGTACCTATATACTATGACGACTGCGTCGATCATATGATTCTTATGTACTTATTATACGCTAGATATTTACATATTAAGGCAAGAAAATGTTCTCATTATTAAATAAAATGCATATAATTTGCGTATATAGCTTAATTTGGTTTACAACTGAAAAGTAGCGATTAGAAAGTTGAAACAAATTTTAAGTAGTTTTATGGGTAGGTTTTATACATGGAAGGGGACCATTTGCCACCCATTATTTCCAGCGATGAAATAGTAAATTTGACATGCATTTCTTTAGTGCTTAATTAATTGTCCAAAGTTTTCTTTGAAGATTAATCTGACCCGGTTTTAAATATTTTCGTTATTCACTATGTCTCCGGTTATCTAAACACAAATCTTGTATCATTAAGGCATTCAAATCACATAAAACATACGAATTTTTTAAGTCCAAAGACTCTAACGCCTAACCATAGTTTGGTAAGGAGTAATTTAGGTAAGCAACCCTTTCTGCTAGTACACCGCTGTAAATTAATTTATCAGTCGGTTATTGTTTTCTTTTACATTTAATTTGCATATTTTAATTTGTTATTCAAAAATTAAGATCCAAAAGTAGTTTTAGCTCTACGAAGACAATTCCATAAATCTGTAGTTATATAGATTCTCGAAGAATTATGCATAAATCGTGTTGTAACTTCAGTTTCAACTTCTCAGAAACCCTATTAGCTAAACTAATATAATAACATAAACAAACCAGAACTTTTCTGAAATTAATACTAATTGTGAAAAGAAGTTGGGAGTCTCTCTTGAGATTCCAAAAAGTAAATAGGGATTTACATTTCAATTTGCTATATGTTGGACGAACTTGAGATTCTGATATAAACGCAACAACCCTAATAATAATAATAAAAAAAACGGGATCTCTATGAACAAAACACACACACACAAGTAGAAATGAAAAAAAAAAATCAGACGAACAGAAGAAATATAGCCAAAATTGAATTAATCCCACAGAACAGATAAAAAGAGAAACATCGGGTATTTCGGAAATCAAACGTACCATAATAAAATGGAAACCCTACTGTGAATTTTCAGATGGAATTAAAGAAAAAATTTAGGGTTTAAGGGTGCTACAGTCAACGGGTGAAACTACGAACATGATCTAATCCACAATCATCCCTTTTCATCTTCATGAAAACAACAGAGAAAGAAAGTTAATTAGATCATGCTGGCAGCTTCATCAGATGCCTGTGCGCCATACACTTCACCGTATCAGATCTAGAAAAGAGAGAGAACTTAAGGAAAAAAGGAATCAATTTTCTGTAGCTAGGGTTTTCTCGTGTACTCAGTTTCATCAATGAAGTGGAGACGGTCTTTAATATAGAAGAGATAGAGGAGATCGTGAAGGAGGGTTGGGGGTAGATAAGAGATAGAATATGTTTAAGAGAGGTCATTTTTACAATTAAACCAAAGTATGTGGGTCGAAAGTGAAAACGAGTAAGGGAAAAAAAAAATAACGAATGACAAACAAAAGGCGTTAAAGAAATGTGGTCCAAAGTGGAACGGTGAATAAAATTGAATAATATCACGCCGATTCTCCAAGCCTCATACACTCTTCTCACTTACAGAGACAGATTAGGTTTGTATGTTGTGTTTGCTTGCTTCTGTAACTCTGTTAATTACCTCTTCATTTTGATGGGGACCCTTCTTTTCCTTTTTCTTTCTTTTCTATTGTAAAAGTTAATAATAACACTAATTCCATTGAGTAATAGTAGTACCCAAATTATATTTCTATTACTTAATGAGATTAAGTGTACTCGAAGAAGATATTTGTTAATTAACTGGATGTTCCTTGAAACTTCTACCACTTTTGACTTACTAATCAGGGTTTTAATTTTTCTGTTTTTATAGTTTATAACAAATTAGTGTATTATGGATATGATATCTAGTTATCAAATGTTTTTAGAACCTTTTTAATAAGACATTTGCCCGTTTAATCAGCCAGGCAGTTATAATTTTACACTTGTGTAAGTGTGAGAAGACTGAATGTCTATTCATCGATCCGTTCTTAATTCTTAGTTAATTTAGATTGAAGAATACATATGTGTGTTCGAAATGTGTTACTTTATTAGGCATATAATATATTCAGAACTACGGCTATATTTGCAATGGAGAAAAAACAGTTTTCTTCTTGGCATATTCGATCGATTAAAGACTTTAAATTTGATTCATCATGATAGTTTTATATAGTTTTCAATATATTCTAACGCGTAGGACATACATCTTTAAAAGTTAATCTGCACTATAATTAGGAAATAGTGGCTTTAGTTAAGACCTAGCTAAGTCATGAAAAAGTGAAGTTACACATGCATAAAGTATAACCTACTGGAACTCTTAGACTATATAATTTATGTGAAGCATTACATTTCCTGGCTTCTATAAGCTTATCGTGCATGATTGCTACTTTATATCTCTCTCACATACAAATAAATAATTTAATATCTTTCAATGTACTTTGTTCCACCTAATTTCATTGCATACTTAACTTGCAAATATCTTACTAATAAAAGTTCACAATTGTTTTCTAATTTTGAGAAAATCATAAAATCACTTCTGATGTAAATAACTTAATTAGCGTGGATACTGTATGTACATTTTATATAATTTACATTGTAATGCTCTTTTTAAAAATTATAAACATGTTTTTATGATAAGCTAAGAAAGTTATAAGCTATAGTATTTCTGTAGAGAAAAGGCTTAAACCCTGGTATTTGAATGTAATTATCACCAATACATGTGAGACCTAATTGAGCTCATATGGAATATTCCAATGATCTATTTTAATTGATTTATAAATTACCATCTATATTTATTTACTCAAGTGCTAGTCTTTGTAAAAAAATATACTAGCTTCTGAAAAGTAAATTATGTACGATGTACATGCTAAGTTTCCTACTGCACATCTGTTACAACAATTTGTTCTTGTAGTCTACCACTATGCAGATACCCTGGTATAGAAAGTAATATAGATGTTACACCAACTGGTTTTTTATATTATACAAAACATTCAATAAAAAATGTGAAAACGATGTTGTTTAATAATATATTGCTTCATATGTATAGAAAGTGAAGTGAATAATAAAACAACTTTCCTAAAAAAGATTCCTTATCACTAACAATGGGATGATACCATTTCTATGCAAAACTTACCCTAAATTCGATAAGTTCTGGGCAAGCTGATGGGTCTGTGACAGCTACGCGATATTGCAACCTATTGAAAATTATTGATATGGACAATGTTGGATAACGACGTGCTGTATTTGGTAGAGAAATACCAAGTAAAACTTCTGATTGATTTAGAAGTTGTATTTCCCATTTTTTTATAATATGGTTTTAGTTTGGTACCATAAATTTACTCACACCAACGAAGCTGCTGCTGAAGTAAAGTTTCCAGTTTTATGTGTCATGGCCTGCCTGAAAAAAAATCCTTTTAATTTGTATAAATACTGTGAATATCAATGTATTAACTAAAAATATATGATTATTGAGACCAAAACTCTCTCAAATACTACCAGGCTAATATATCGATCTTCCGGTTAAACAGAAAGTACTTAAATAAAAATCATCAAGCTAATAAAACGATTCTACAGTTGGAAATTTCTATAAATTTTGTATGGAGAGAATATTAAACAATTTCTTTTTCTTTTAAGGATTGCCAACTTTGTGAGTTTGTATTGATCGCAAATAATACAAAACTTTCCCATGTGGAACTAATAACAGATAGAACTTTGGTGTCCTATTTAGTAGCTAATTCTCATAAATAATATATGATACTCTTATATTACAATGAAATGATTGTAGTTTTTCGTCGGTGCGTATGTATATATGTAACAAAAAAAATGTTTGCAAAATGAGAATTTTGATAAATCTCTGTAATATATTATATATGTGTGGAGAGAGAGAGAGAGAGAGAGAGAGAGAGAGAGAGAGAGAGAGAGAGAGAGAGAGAGAGAGAGAGAGAGAGAGAGAGAGAGAGTGTGTGTACATGGGAAGAGTTAAAAAGGAAGCATGCTTGAACAAACAGAGAGAAGATCCTTTTTTTTTTTTTTGAGCAAAGAACTACTTCACAGAGAGAAGATCCAAATGTTGCTTTCCAGCCTTTAACAAACGTATCACCCACATTACTGCCACTGCTACATAAATTGGAGGAGGGATAGCGAAAGATCTTATGATGATCATCATCATGATATATCGATATCGATGATAAATTGATGATGCTGGCTCCGGTGTGTGTATATACATGTATTTGTAACTTGTACGTACGTAGATCATGGAGTTTACTAAACCGGCGACGTTTGGTGGGTCGAAGTGGGGTTGGTGCATCTGCAAGTGGGGCTGAGTCTATGTGTAATAGGATATGCAGCATTTAAATGGTCCCCTTCTGTTCTTCTTGTAAAAAGAAATTAGTGTTTACTGATAAGGAAAAATCCCATTTATAGATTCACACGCATAAAATGCATACTTTGAAATTGTGAAATGTACATATGTAGATTGTGTGCTTCGAACACCTATGAAATATAAATCTATACAATAGACACAATTAAACCCTAATTTATCATGATTTGATTACTCCTAGAGGTTTATTATAGTACATATGAATCTTTCATGTATATAACCAAAATTATATTCTTTGGTTCATACGATGGATAGTTCATTAAATTTTTCTCAAAAAACAGCAAAGGCGATGATGGTATATAATACAAGTGCATGTAATATGCTAAGTGAGAGGAGAATAAAATGTATACAATATATCATATATAAAGTTTGTAAATATCAAAAGAAAGTATATAAAATGGTTCTTTTGTAATCCACGTCTTTTGATAGACGAGAGATGCGTTGGTACCCATGTGCTCTTTTAATCGATCCACTTCTGTCTATATCTAGCCAACCATGCACATTCCAGATATACCTTTCCAATAGAGAGCTTCTATAATTCCTTTTAAATCGGTGTGATATAATTAAGTTTATATGCACAATAAAGTGAGATAGAGGAAGATATACATATGACCACAACAATATTTTCGACTAAAAAAAAAAATTCGACTAAATGTTAAATTATTCAAGTAATAACGTTTGTACAATGTTTGTAGTCTTGTTGCTTAAACCAGATAATATAATCTAAAATTTACAAGAAGCTCATGGATTATCTTGAAGCAAATTATGCATTCATTGCTCCATCATATGAATGCGCACCCCCCCCCCGGTGCGAACTGATGAAATTTGATTGTGGGGCCTATTATACACTGCTTATAGTAGTCTTTGCCGGTTGAAGAGGTAATTCGCCATGCCTTTTTCATTGCGCTCTCACAAAATAGAGTGCAATGTTGTCTGAAAATGTATTCAGAAGAAATAGATGAATCAAGCCATGTGTTTTATCGGTTAGAAGTCGAAGTATTCCATTACAATGGTTTGTATATGTGAAGGGAGCAAATGTAGAGTACGACTCTTCCACGCTTTCTCCTAGCATTGACACTAAAATTATAGGTCTATTGTGAAGGAGCATTGCATAGGATGCATGAGCTTGCCACTTGAGAGTTCTAGTGCAGGGTTATGTCATGTTGAAAGCGATCGTGTGTTGCAAGCCAAACATAAAAGAATATTTTCAGAGTGTTGAAAGAGAACCAAACTCCTTAACACCACTGCATTGTTGCCTGCGCCACATATAATCATGGTAATTTGCATATTTACATTGCTGGATCGATATTTGTTTTCCAAGCTATAAAATATAGAATCCTGAATATTTGCAGTTTCACTTTAGTTTTGGAATATATGAATCAAGTTCCGGAAAAAAAAGAGTTCAAAAAAAAAAAAAATCATCAAGTTTGTCAAAATTAGCTAAAATTGGGTCAGCAATGCCACGACTTGGAAGCTATAGATCTTAAGGCCCAAACTAAGAATTGAATCGGGCCTTAGAATGGATTCGTATAAAAGATGTGAAAGCGCATATAGGTGGTAGATATTTTCAAGTGGTAGGGAAGATATTTTTCAACAAGCTGTAATCTGACCGTCGATAAAAGTTGTTTGTTACTCCTACGTGGCATGATCTGAACAGTCCAAGTCAATAAAACAGTGCCCGTTAATCAGAATGCGGATTTCAAATAATTTTCAAAACTAAACGTCGTTCATAGAGGCGATTCAGTTCCGACTCCCGCCATATAAAACCCTAAGCAAATCCACCCATAGTCTCAAATCCCACTCTCTCACACCCTCGTTTCAAGCTTCAGATCTCCACAGCGAAAAATGCTTTCAGCTCTCAAGTAAGCGATCAATCCTTCTTCCTTCTTCCTCCTTTCTTCGTTTCGATTTCGCTTTTTCTCTCTAGTTTCCGTCTATAAACTCTGAATCTCCTCTCGTTTTCTCCCGATGAATCGCAGATCCGAAGAAACGAGCCAGATGCAGATCGTCGAGCGAGAAGAGATCGACGACGATGACGATCTGTTCGAAGCGATCGACAAACGTAAGATTTCCTAATCGATTCTCGCTTCTGGTTGTTTTACTGTTTCTAGGATCCTCGATTTCTGTTCGTTATCTCCTCTTGTGGTCTTACGAACCAGATCTAGAATCGTTCCTCTAGTTTGCTACAGATTCTCGAATCTCTGCTTGATTTCGATTCTCGTAATGAATCTAGGATACTTATCGACTTCTCCTGAGCATAGATTGTTACTTGATTGCGAATCTAAACCGATCTCATATACTATTTGGTACCGATCGAGTTTTATTTCCTTGTCACAGTGATCGCTCAAGGTATAAACGCTGGAGATGTTAAGAAACTGCAAGATGCTGGGATCCATACCTGTAATGGTCTGATGATGCATACCAAGAAGGTATATATATATATATATATATAGAAACACACACCTGATATTACCTTTTTATCGTCGCTATTTGGGTTTACACTGTCTAGATTTTGGTTTGAGACGCGGAGCCAAAGGTTTTGTGTAGCGTTCTTTCTTTGGATTTTTGACTATCTAGATTTTGATTGGATGGATGTGTTGTTATAATTGACGCAGAACCTCACTGGAATCAAAGGTTTATCAGAGGCCAAAGTTGACAAAATCTGTGAAGCTGCTGAGAAGATAGTGGTTAGCTTATAAATATTCTAAACTTGTTGCTATGATCAACGTGTCATCTTAAAGCTTTCATGGATTTGCGTCTATTTTAATTGTTGACAACATTTTTTCTTCAGAACTTTGGATATATGACTGGAAGCGATGCTCTTCTCAAGGTTAGTTCATTGAATTATTCTAAGGTTTAGATGTCTGCCTTGCAAGTAATTTCCTGATGCTGAAACGTTGTTTTTGTTTACAGAGAAAATCAGTTGTTCATATCACTACAGGTTGCCAAGCTCTTGATGATCTCTTAGGAGGTATACTAAGTGTTGCTTTTACGGTTTATCAATCTTATCACACTACTTGAAAGTTCTGGTTTGATTTCTCAACAATGCTTGGTAGGTGGAATTGAGACCTCAGCTATCACAGAGGCTTTTGGAGAATTCAGGTGAGAAGCAGAGCCCAGCTCTTTAGGTTTCCTGTCAATAGCTTGTATTCTAATGGAGGTTTGATTTTCACTTCAGGTCTGGAAAAACTCAGTTAGCGCATACCCTTTGTGTCACTACGCAGGTTGGTTTATTTTCTGAAGTCGCAATATGATATGGTGTTTTAGTTTAACTGTCAAAGGCATGATTTGAGTTTTTTATGTTCTTTCAACATATATAACCATTGAGGTCTCTGTCTCTCACTGCTACTAGTACTCATTTATGGGTTGATGTTATGTAGCTGCCCACAAACATGAAAGGAGGGAATGGAAAAGTTGCTTACATTGACACTGAAGGAACCTTGTATCCTTAACATCTTATTAGAGAAATTCTTCTTGTCCGTTCTTTATAGCTAGCTTTATTAGGTTGTTTGTATTTCATGTTTTTTTTCCCTTAACCCTGAAATTTGTAGCCGCCCTGACCGGATCGTCCCAATTGCTGAAAGATTTGGAATGGACCCAGGAGCTGTGCTTGACAATGTAAGCATCATTTTTAAGTTCACATGTTAACACTCAGGACTACAAACGACGTTCACCGTATTTTCATCGGGATGTTAACAGATCATTTATGCTCGTGCTTACACCTATGAGCATCAATTCAACTTGCTTCTTGGCCTTGCTGCAAAAATGTCTGAGGAACCATTTAAGATTCTGGTAAACAAAAAACACATGTCTGCTTATTGTTTGTTTCCAATCAATATAACTCAACACGAATATGAGCTGATTTAAGCTGAACTTACCATTGTTTTCCAGATTATCGACTCGATCATAGCTTTGTTCCGAGTTGATTTCACTGGAAGAGGGGAACTAGCTGACCGCCAGGTTTACCTTTTTGCCTTCCATACGTTACTAGCATAAATAAGATATGTCTTTGCTAAAAGGACTAGCTTCTGTGTTGCAGCAAAAACTAGCACAGATGCTCTCCAGGATAATCAAAATCGCAGAGGAGTTCAATGTTGCCGTCTACATGACCAACCAAGGTTTGTTTTACACTAGAAAGAAACTAGTGACATGAGAAAATCGATATATTTTTGAGTTTTTCTTGGTTGCTCTTTTAACTTTTCATTTGGTAATTGCAGTCATATCCGATCCAGGCGGTGGAATGTTCGTATCAGATCCAAAGAAGCCAGCAGGTGGGCATGTTCTTGCTCATGCGGTAACCATCAGGCTCAGTTTCAGGAAAGGCAAAGGAGAGCAACGTGTATGCAAAGTCTTTGACGCACCAAATCTGCCTGAAGCCGAAGCTATATCCTTTTTTTTTTGTTAACAAATCTATCACAACTTGCTATTCATCCGTAATGCATAACTTTGTTTTCCTTAACAAAAGAACTCACGTCTTCCAGATTACTGCAGGAGGCGTTACAGATGCCAAAGACTAGAGCCAGCCTCGAGGAGCTCTTTATGTCTTGTTACTTTTTATGCCTGCTTTCTTTCTATTGTGAGTAGCCTTATTTTACCCACAGGATTTTACTTGGGAAGTTATTTTCTTACCACGACTGATATTACATCATATGCATTCGCACTGAAGCATACGTTTATGAGTATTTTTATTATTATTATTAGCTTCTTATTACCAAATACAAGCTGCAAAAGCACTGAATCAGAAGTTTGTCCTTTATTCGTAGCTTCATGAGCATTAATAGATCCAGAGAAACCTTAGAATGACCAGTGTGAGAAAATCAAGAGAAAGATTGAAACACAGGCAGAGTTCAGCAAAGTGAAAAGAAAAAAGAAAAGCTCAGCTAAAATCACATTTTAGCCTTTCAGATTTGTTGAGACCAATTCTGAACACTGCCGACTCGAGGCATTGCGCTTTCTTTCTTGGCCTCGGAATCCACTTTGAAAGTCGCACCGCACACCTGACCCGAACTGTCCACCCTTGGTACAGGCTTTAGCTCGTTCAGTGGAAACTCAAAGCTTCTCAACCCTCCAGACGAGGTAAAGAAGCACCCTGCGCATATAACCATATCTGCACTTAGATCCAAGAACAGTGAGGAATGTGTATATATGTCTTCGACAAAACGCCTACCTTTAGGGAATGGCGCAAAGGATTTACCACAACCTTTCTTCACGGTTTCAACATCCTCAGAGATAACGAGATGACCTTCACCATCAGTTCCCCAGAAGAGAGGAACGCTACCATCTGCGTCCTGCAAAACATCCACAATACCTCAGTACTACAATATGTCAGAAGGAAAAGAAAAAAAAATCAAACTAACCGCAGCAAGGAAGACATTCTTGGTGGTGCAGTCAAAGAGCATAAACGCAAATCTCCCTTGAAAGTCTCTAACAACTTGGTCGGCAGGGTATGGACCACGGTCTCTGAGGGCTCTGTAGGCTTCGATCACAACGGTGACCTCGGTTGCTGTTTTTGTCAGTCCATATTGCTGTTTAAGGAACGGAATGTTCTCTATATGTCCTTGGAAGATGCAGAACATATCATCATTCACAGCAAACAATCTACCACAAAAAGGGCATTTTGAAAATCAGCAATAAAAACTCCAATAAGAACACAGGATGAAACAATAGATTTATGACTCGGATCTCTCAGTGAACCAAATAAGAAGTACAACAAAAATCCTATATATTTTTCTTGCAGGCAAACACATGTTTAGACATAAATATATATAACTAAAATATCAAATCCATCAATGCAAGAACCTGGGAAGAAGAGGGTTCTGCTTGTCGAGAGTGCAAGCGATGAGACCAGAAGATCCGAGATTGGTGGTGACGGCACCAGGGTGGATGGAAGCGAAGTGGTTTGGTAAGAAGCCATCTTTAAGAGCACAAACAGATCCACCTTCCTGACTCTTTAGAGCCTCGGGGGCTTTCGCCACGTTCTTGTCGAATATCGCTAACATTTTCTTTCCACACAGTGAAACAGAGGGAGAGATCAAAAGTAGAGAGAAAGTGACTTTAGGATCGTTGAATGGGCATTTTCTTATAGGGGGCTATCGTTTCTTGAAATGGAATATAGAAATATTCGGTCCTTCTCCTCCACGTTTCAAGAATTTATTGTTTCATTTAACACGTTTTATTTTTGGCTCAGTGATTATCTACTATTACGTTAGCGCTAGTTCCTTCCTCTTCAAGATAATGAAACCCAAAAACAGAGTAGCCTTGTTTTGATTATCAGCATCTTCTCTCAAAACAAGAGATTGATTTGCTGTAGGACACTCTTTATCTTCGCTTGTTTTGTTTGTTTAGTAAAACGGGTAACATGTGAATGATGATCATAACATAATCCGAGAGGAGATAAGACTGATGAATAAGAATATAAGCTTTTATCAAGTTCTTAATGTTAAAACTTAAGTATAACTGAACGCCAATGAAAGATTGTATAAAAGGGAGTCTTTAGCTATTAAATCTCTTAATTAACTACCACACTTGTGTTCATCAGTTCTAACATAACAACCTTGATGGAGGGGTTTTGGTTATGGTTCAAACCCTGTTGTATGCAACAGACTTGCTGAAGAGCTTGCGGATGTATAGAACCTGAAGACCACTAGCTGCTGCTAGGAATATGTACTCTCCTACTGTGTAGAATATCACCCGCTTTCTCGTGCTCTCATTAGCTGCACCAAAAAATTCCAAACACACACACACAAAGGAAGGTTAATATCGTAATAAAGGTTGTATCTTTCAGGGTCAAACCTAGGCTCTAAAGTCTGTATCTTGGGAAAAGTTCTTCATATCACGGGAATGAGTCGAAAAAATAACTAAAGTGTAAAAGGATGAAAGGAGAATAAAACTCACTATGACGGTGACGGGTATCACGTGCTTTCAAATACTTTTGCTCAGCAACAACAGACTCCAAAGCTTCTCTCAGCTCAGCTATCTTAACATTCACCGGGTCCAAATGTTCTATAAGGAAAAGCATCAATGAATAAGAGCTAAACACAAAACTGGTAGCAAAGAAGCAAACGCTTTATAAATAATAAAGGATGAATAGGAAACAAACCATCTTTGGCTAAGTCATGCTCGTTGGGGATATGACCAACGTGAATGTAGAAGGAGACGGTTTCAGGAGTAGAGTAAGGATTATGGAAACAGAACTTGTACATTCCACTTCTCGGTGCCTTAAACTCAAACTTATCTCCAGATGTCCCCTTCAACGTCTGTACAATGTTCCCAGCAGGAGACGTCACCTACACCAACAACAAAGGTTACAAAAAAAAGTCTAAAACTTTCGATTCAGATCAGGACAGCGACATAAACCAAAGTCTGTCGGAAAATTCGTAACGACCAAACAGTTGAAACATTTGAGATGATTTAATCGAAAGATCTATTTTTTTACCGTGAAATCCAAACCGGGATGGTCTGATCCCCAGAAGATTTCATGGTCGACGACGACGAAGTTACCGGAGACGGTGTCTCCTTCGTAAAGGACATACTCTTGGACGCATTCTTCGTCGCTGACCGTCACAGAGAGCGAGGAGATTCGCTCGATCGAACTCAGTAGTATCAAGGTAAGCAATAAGAAGACATGGACCGAGTTCTTGCTCGATTGTCTGCGCTCCATCTTCCTTTCCTTAGATCTTAACTCTCTTCGATCAAATTTTCCGTTTGTTTCTCCAAATCGTAGAAGAAGAAGAAGAGAGGATTTAATTGCGATTTAGCTTGAGTAAACCGGAAACTAAAACCGGTTTGTTACGATGCGGTGAGATTTTGGAGCTCGTCAACGGGTTTGCTTCTGGTCTTAATTAATTATTAGAGATTTTGTGATAATTTATATGTTTTTTTTTTCTGGTCAAAAGATAATTACAATGTTTTTAAGGAACAAAATCTGATGGCAAAAAAAAGGCACAAAATCTAGAGTCTGACTGGAAACATCAAAGAAAAAAAAATTTAACTGAGAGGAAGAACTTTTTGACCGTTTTCATCTTGACTGATATGTTCAAGTGGTTAAGAGTACAGAAAATCACTCCAATTTATGTTACTCTGTCAATAAATCCAATTCATATTCCTAAATTTTCACATTTCCTTTTATTGATTATAGCAAGTTCGACACTGAAAATGGGAACTGTATGCTTGCACACCTACACTTTTGTTTTGACTAATTTTATACACTCTCCATTTGAGGAGATTATGGACCAATTTTTGGTTATTATAAGGAGATAATTGATCAAGATAAATTAGAACGGTCTTATATAAAATAATTTGTCAGTATGCTCACGGATCAATAAAACACACAAAATACAGATTTTTTTAACTGTGAAAATTCAACGATCGAATTTAACCGATTAATCCCATAAAATCTACAATAACCACATATTTTTCATTAAAAATAGTTTGGATAGCCAGCGGGATCGAACTAGAGTTTCACCACTACAGATTTTATTTCCCTTAAATTTCCTTCTAAGTGTTTCGATTTGCATTAGTGTTTAGTTTTATATCAAATAGCAATGTGTTTTTGCTTTAATCCGAAGACTATTGTATGGAAACCTGAAATTGTTTTATTTTAATACAAATACACATTTTAATATGCAAACCCAAACACTAGTACATATCTTTTGTTGGGTCAAACACTAGTGCATATCTTAGGTTTGAAATAGTAAACACTTTTGTCACCGAAACCATATTTTACAAGTTTTTCTAAAAAGAATCATGCGTGTAGTCAAGTAATAAGGGAACTCGTAATAAGGCATATGGGCCATGATATCAAAGAATCGGGCCAGTAGGTTCCATTGGAGAGCCCTTATTTTATAGAACCACTTAGAAAAACGTGTAGTCAAGTAATAAGGGAACTCGTAATAAGGCACATGGGCCATGATATCAAAGAATCGGGCCAGTAGGTTCCATTTGAGAGCCCTTACTTTATAGAACCACTTAAAAAAACAGCCAGCTTTGACTGTACGCAAAGAAGTAAGGATTTAGTTATGGATTGCCCTCTTTTTTGTATAACAATAATTTATAAGAATCACGTGAGATGAATAAAGAGTTTTGATATGATCAGTAGAATTTAAGTAATATAAAAGAAGTGTGTGAATCTGTATGGGCAAAATCAAATAAAAAACATCTAAAATGTTATATATCTTAGTTTTGGAGCTATGGACCGAGAGATGGAGAAAAATGAATCATGACCTAACAGCAGAGCACGTCCATCCGCAATCTTAATTTCAACATACAAGAATGGAACAGATTTTACGTGACTCCCACTTACCATTGTCGTTTGCTTTTCCTTTTTTTTTCTTTTGTCAATTCCTTAATTAATAGGGAGAATTGGTAAAATGAGATTCTCTCAACTTTTATTTGTCCCACTAAAATTTTTGATAGGTTTAGGTCAATTTCGGATATGTTTTATCTTTTTGTGGTGAAAAAACGTATTTTCTATTTGGGGAAGATATTCAGACAATCATTATTGTGAGTCTGTGACAGGACTAAAAGCCAGTGGATAGCTTGCCCTTTGCGCAACACGAGAAATAGAAAATAATTACTTACCAAAAGGATATGGAGCAGTCGAAGATAGAGAAGCCTAGAAGGTCCTCTGTGACTGTGAGATACCAATAATGTGAAAAATGAAAAGTAAAGCCATGAAAAGAATTAAAGATTTAATTTTTTAAAAGGAATGTGACTTTTACATGAAATAATAATAGAAAGGGTTCAAAATATTTTATATGAATATACTTTTGGTTTATAAAATTTTATTAAAACTTTTATTTATAATACATATAAGAAAAAATATTTATAAAAGAAATAAGTCAATATTAGTTTTAAGAGTCTAATTTTTTCCCTAGGACCCATTAAATTATTGACTCGGTCCTAAAGAAATCATGATTCATAAACTTAATTTAACTTCAAACTAGAATTTGATAAAAAGGAATCAGATTAGAAAAAGCCAAGTCCAAAACATATATAGTTTACCCTTTTCGTCAAAGTAAATATGTAGTTCACATAGAAAAATCGACTTATATATCTAGTTTCTAGCATACTGTTCATCAAAAATGATTCACCATGTAGTTTCTACTTTCTAGCATAGTGACTAATCAGAGAGATATACCAAGAACATCTTCAATATATTATTATTTAAAAAACTAGAATAGTTCTAAGATGGTATTGACTTTCATTCTGACTATACTTTATTTTAGACTAAAAATAGAATAATAAACAAAAAGTAAAAAGATTATCTCATTTTTGGATATTTTTTATTTTTATTTAATAATAAAGTGAAAAAGATTAGATAAGAATTTATTCTACTCTATTTTAAATTAATAGAGTAGACTTGAAGACATTCTAAGAAAACAACATTAATCTAGACTAAGACAAGTGAAAAAAACAACCAATTTAAGAATCTTATATGTGATATATATGACATATTTTGAATAAATCTCAGCTTGAAGAATCATACAACTGTAAAAAATTAATAAATTTTGTTATGAAAAATGTATGTTTAAAAACTTTTAAAGATTATGTGCATGGCGCAAAACTAGTTATAACAAGAAACATTTTTTAACAAGAAACAATTTTATTGCAAAAAGCATCAAAAGAAACAAAACGTGATTTAAACTCAAGTTCAATGCGAGTTTACTCACCTAACTGAATAAAGATATTCAATAGGAAAAACAAGTTGATTCAAATGCTTAAGTACTCTTTTCAGATTCTTCTCAGTTAGTGTGAACCAGAACCCAAATAACCAAGTTGCTCAATGAGCACATCAACATTTTCCCCATCTCGTTCAAAATCAATATCTTGATCTTCTTTAAACAAATCTTCCAAAAAATCTTCACCGTAACTCTCATTGTTCTCCTTTTGGAACCCTTCCTGTTCTCTTTCTTTCTCTCTTTTATCCACATCCAGGACTTCTTCCCCAGTGAACTGATCTCCAAGTCCTTCAATGTGCATATCAAGTCTGTCGAACTCCAACATATCAAATTCAGTCATGTCTCCATATATTTCTTGTTTCACGTCAACAAACCTCGAGGAGGATCCAACATCGTTTCTATATTTTCCATAACCACCTCCACCACCGACATTAACATTACAATATTCTACATTAACAACATCACTTGTCCCTTGATCGATCGTTCTTTGTCTCTTCTTTCTGAATGCTTCTTCCATATCCTTACTCTTCTCTTTCTGCTCCATGAGTTGCTGAAGGAAATCAGGATTCTGCATTGCGCGAGCAAGGAATCTCATCATTTGATGTTGTTTTAATTCAGTCTTCTTGAGCTTCTCTTCAGTCGATGTGAGATAACTTTTGGTGCTTTGTTGTTCCTTTCTAAGTTTCACTAGCTCCATCATCAGCACTTGTTTGTCTCGCCTTAGGCTGTCCATCTCTCCATCTAGACCATACCTACCAACTTCTATGCAACAATTTTCAAGTGATTGTTGTTGAGAGGATGATTCAGGTGGTGGCATTTGATTATTGTTATTTGTCTTTCTTCTACTTATTGTCTTGAGGAGATGCTTTTGTCCTCTAAGAAACCCTTTATTTGCAAACTCCCATCGATCAGGATTCACCTTTCTGAAACCCTATTATATAATTTTATGGTTAGATTCAACTCCAAATGCTAGTAATTAACTTCATATAATATTCTATCTTGTGTATTTTATGCAACTAGGTATGAGAGAGTTTCATATAGTTTCATTTCTGTATATATATTATAGGGAGAGTGAGAAAAAAGGGAAAATGCTACATATCATATTAATCATTGTTGTAGAGAATTCTCCTTGGAGATTTCTAACAATCAACTGTTGAACATTTGAAATGATCTCCGTTTCAAGAGATCTCTAGAGACAAAAAAGAACACAAAATACACAAGTGGGATGTAAAATATTATGAGGCGAGACTTTTCGAAGAACTAAGATTCCCAATTGCATTTATGTATATAATAAATCCCTAACGAATCCGTCAAGCAATTATATAATAACTAATAACACTAGTTAACTACTCCGATGGTATAAAAGAAAAAGAAAAAACAACAACAATCAAAAGCCAAGTCTCAAGAGTCGATTCAAAGCTTGACTGCACCACAGGGGAAAAATTACAAGAACAAAGGTTTTGACCCAATAGTTACTGTCACCATTTGATTGTGAGTTGTTATAGATCTCTTTAGATTCGTGCCATACATGGAATCACAGAAACAAACACACGTATACAAGTGTATATGTATAGAGAGGTTTAGAACTTACATATGTGTTGAGCTGTCGAACAAAGCTAGAGAAGTTATTGTGCTTGAAGAATCTGGGGAGGAGAGTCATGGAAAAAGCTTGTGGATCCCAGACAATGAAGCTGTTTTTGTCTTCGCTCCAAGACACAACATCATTGGTTCTTGAATCTTCCACCATATCATATGTCTTTGTCAGAAATGGAGGTGGGCCTGATTCGTGGAGACCTTCTATTGGTTGCGGAGAGCTTAATTTTGTTGGATCATTTGGGGCCATGGAGGTTGAATGAAGGTAAGAGGAAGTTGAAGAAGATGGTGGTTATGGAGAATCATTGATACCAGTAGGAAACTCCTCTTTTATGAATGTATATGAAGGATCCATATGGTTACAGTTTAAAGAAAGTTTAAATGTTTTGATTTGGGTTGAATTTTACTAAACTTGAATTTGCAACAGAGGAAAATGTGAATTTATTTTAGAGATATTTAAAATTGGAAGGTTGAAACTTTGTAAATTTTTGCGGAGAGATTGTGTATGTAGGTGTGGAGTTCTCGGGGTGTGAAGATGAAGTATATATGGAGAAGATAGGAGAGATGGAAGAAGGCAAAATGGTTTTACTAAAGCCTCTCCAATTGCAAACTATTTTTTCCTCTATAATTTATATAAAAAAAGTAAATCTATTATAGAGTAATTTTTGTTCCAAAAATATAGAGTAATGTTACTTTTTAATTGTAATTTGGAGTGGAAAATTGACATTACTCTATATTTTACTCTATAATAAAGTAATTCTATTATATTTTTTTGTGAATTATAAAAAAGAATAGTTTGTCACTAGAAATGCTCTTATACTGCAACTTGAACTTTTGATGATGGATTCCTTCCTCTTTTGGATAATTTATTTTTAGTAGTTGTATTATTTATTTATTTTTAATTTTTAATAGTTGATAGTTTGACATGCTGGAGCTAAAGCAAATCCAGCGAGTCACTCGTTTCATTTTTCTAAGCAAATATGCAAGACTTCGATTAATACCCTCTACTAAATACTGTATGTATTTGTGGGTCCTGGTGATTGGTTGAAAAAAAGTATTTAGTGCATCCGTCATGATCCTTCTTACTTTACGAAAGTGTATCCTTTTCACGAAAATATTGAAAAGCGACGTCTTATATTCAACTAGATGTGTCTGTATATATAAATACTATAACCTTAATCATTTCTTATAATGACCCGATGAAATCTACTCGATGTATTGTTTTGGTAACTCAATGTATTTTCTTTTTGATAAATTTTTTGTTTCTCTTCTTTTCGTTATTTGAGATCATCTCTTGACAAAAAAAAATTGAGATCATCTTAAGCTGAAACCTAAACTAATCCTCAAATTTTATAGAATATTTATTGCTACTTAATACATTTATGGATGATCAAGCATACGTGACTTTAGTATTTTTATCAATAGAAACCTTCTTTTTTTATTAACCACCAAGTTATAATATTTCTAGTAAACTTTTAGTAGTGTAGTAACGATTTTATATATAAATTTGAATTGTATTTTTATTACTCACAAGTTTTTCTGATTGTGCCGTGCCACCGTGTCCTATTATCGGGATTCAGGCCGACACCTTAAATAACTCCAAGCTGGAAAACCATAGATCATCTTCACTTTTACCTTTCTATTATTATAATCAACTTTTATTCTATTAGTAACTTAACATTTGCACCCAAAAACTCAGAACGTTAATGTTTATTACGCATCCAAATGTTACACGTATATGACACTGCCATATACTCCCTCCGTTTCAAATTATATGTCGTTGTAGAGAAATTTTTTTATTTCAAAATAAGTGTCGTTTTCGGTTTTCAATGCAAAATTTATTGACAATATTTTATTTTCTATTTTTCTATTGGTTGATACATGGTTAGGTGTATTGGTAATAATGTTTTTATTTTGGAAATATGTAAAATTAAATGTTTTCTTAATCTGTGTACATAATGTTAAAACGATATATAATGAAACGGAGGGAGTATACAAAGTTTGACCGGCAACTACTAGAGTAATTAAGAGTAACAAAAGTAGAGTAACTTTTTTTTGGTCAAACACAAAAGTAGAGTAACTAGAAGCAAAAGTTTTAGAATAAATGATATATTCAAAAGAAAATAAAAATAAAATTAGGGCAATTAATTTTCTTCTCAAAAGCTATGAAGAATCTTCCAAGCTAGATTATAAAATTTAGTAAATAGTAGAGACTTTGATTAATAAAAGTGATAAAGTGGATACGTATAAAACAGTGGGTCCAAATGTGAAACCAAAGACGTGGCAACGGCTTAATTCATAAACGAGAACTATTTTTAATTAGGGAACAAGATTATACGCCATTATTATTATGGCTTTTGAGGACTTTCAAATCTCTGGGAAACAAGACACGACGCTTGTGAGTGTGTGTGTGTCCAGAGAGCATCCAAAATCCGCAAATTAAACTACGTGTTTGTTTTTCATTAGGCAACATGTTCTAAATCAGATATTTGATATTGTGTTAAAGTGAACCCAAATCCCATGATATGAGTTCCGGACATGCATCTATCTGGTTTGACTATTATGTTTCTGAACTTAGCATTTATCAAAGCCCCTTTTCATACACTACTAGAATGTGATATTACATTACCTGCCCAACCAGAAGTATCTTACAAGAAGTCAAAAACATGTTGCTTTATGTTATGAAACAGGTTATAGGCTTGAAATCATTACAAAACTTACGAATAGTTGATTTTCTTGTTTCACTGATTTAGGTTAAGAGAAGGAAAAGCTGGAATAACCAACCTTTGGAAAAACAAACGAAATGTGCTATCACTAAACTACTAGAAACGTTATGCTGTTGCTGTGTAAGTTTAAACTACCAACTAGATGTTGACATCAGAAACAGTTTCAAAGAATATTTTTAACGGTGTGGAGTGAGAGAAGGAAAAGTTGGAATTGACAGTAACAGTTTCCTCTCACCATTTCTTCTCCTTGGAGTCATCTGTGATGCATCAAGATGAGGCAGAGAAACCCTTTTGCTATTGGGAGATACAGCATTGATGTTAGTTATTGGAGACAGGATTACATTCTCAATATCCTCTGCGATAGTCTCAATCCTTGAATGAGAGAACAAACTCATGCCTTGTTTTCTGAAAGATTGCCCCTCGTATAAGGAAGATCCAGAAGCTCCATGAAGTTGCTGAGACTGTTGAGGAAGCAGCATGTTGTTGAATGAGATGGGAAGTTGAGCCAATGGTTGCCTAAATAAAAAAGCAAAGGTTAATAATATACCAAAATCAGGAGCCGTTTAAATGACCACACATTGATTGTTTTTGAGATTGTTTCTTACCTTAATGACAGTGGTGTTGAAGTTGGAAGTGGAACAGAACTAAACAGCTCTGCCCTGTGTTGTGTTTTCGCTGTTTCGCTTACATCATCTTGTTTGATATCCAAGCCAACAAATGAAGAGGCTGCAGAGATTATAAAATTTGTAACCATGTAAAAAATAAAAAGACCAAGAAGCTTAAGATTATATAAATTGAAACAAAGAGACTAACCAGCTTTCCTGCCAAATGCATTCTTGCATCCTTCACATCTACAGTTTATGGAACAACCAACTCCGCTCTATATGATCATCAGAATGAACCCAAGCAAGTAAGAATCATACAAAGAAATGTCATTGGAGTTTAATGATGATACCTGATAGCATTCACAGTATTTCTTCAGACAGTTTGATTTCCTGCAGTTGCAGCCTCTTTTGTGTCGCGCTGAAGCTGGAGTGTTGCTTGCATCATCACCAACTTCCATGATGGAAGAATCAGCATTTCCAATGACTTTAGGGGCAAACGCTAGTGGATTCCGGGATTCAATCTGTTTTCGAGTGGCTAAGACAGTCTCTTCATGGATTGGTTTGTTGAAGCAATCTAGACATGTACATGGCTCTATGCAATAAACTCCAGCAGCAAAGCATTCACAGTAACTGCAGCAGATATACATTCAAAAGAGACTCAACAACAAGACTAAAGCTACTTCAAGCAAGCCAAAAAAAAAAAAGAATAAAGAGGATTTGGGATAATATATTCAGCTTACAGTTTCAGACATTTGGATTTTTTGCAGTGGCACCGTTTACATGATGAGTCTCCTTCTCCTCCTTGTTCAGACTTAAGTCTAAATATATGGTTGTGCAAAAAAAGATTGTTAAGAATAAGATGCCAAAAAAAGATTGTTAAGATTCTTACTATAAATATATGGTTGTGCAAGTCTTATCATGTAAGACTTACCTTTTCTTCTTTGGACTGCTTTGATTCATTACCACTAAATCTAAAGAAGACTTTGGAACCTCTTCTACTACACTTTGTCCTGCAGCTTCACCGGCTTTAATGTTTCCGGATAATGAGTACTCATTCCCAACATCGCTGTCCTTAGACGTTTGCTTAATGTTAGGCATCTCAAAGTCTAGAAGGCGTCTTCTCACTCCACGGTGAAGACCCTGTCACACACACACAAGGAAAGGGAATAAGTTCAGAGAAAATGATCATCAATCAAGAACCAAACGGGGCTCAACTTTGACTCACATCTGCGGACGACTCTTTGCTGTTTGAAACGGGCTTTTTACCACCACACGAACGTCTTTTGGAGTCTGATGATACCGGTAAGAAGCATCTATCTACCTCCGAATCGTTCAGTGTATCATTAATCAAGAGTTCAGGAGTATCCGGAAACAGAGTTTCCCAATCTGGAGTATCACTTTTACGCTTAACATTGCCGTCACACATTCTCTGCAGATCCGTCAGACCATCGTTGATAGCTCTAGGAGGAGTAGGAGTAGGAGTAGAGAAGCAGTCATTCTTGAGAATTTGTACGGTTTCAAGTAAAGTTTCTTCTACAAGTACTACTTCTTTGGAAGGATCAGAGGAGTAAATATGACTGCAAAACGAAAACATATTCCAAATAAGAAAGAGAGGAGGAGGAGGGTAACTTTGAGTTGAGTAGTGACCTTTTGGAACGAGATCCATTGTGAGGGGGAGTGAAGAGAGAAGGACTGAGAGAGCCAAAGGTTTGAGCAATAATTGGGATTGATTTGATTGGAGACAGATTGTTTATGTAGTTAAACACTGGAGAGTTCTGCATTTCCTCACAATAAACACATACAAAAAAAAAAGAAACTTTTCAAACTCAATTGTCACAGTGGTTAGAAGTAACATCAGATCCATCGAACACTTCAAACTTCCTAAAGAAAAGTGTTAAGAGACTTCAAACTTCCTAAAGAAAACTTCCAAAATGACACAACAAAAACGAGAATGTTAAGAGACTTTTTTTTTTCCATCGAGTTGGAATCGAAACTAAAGTGAATCTGAATCTTTGACCATAATTTAACTAACTCAAAGATGAGTATTACACATATTCCATTAAAGCACTTTCCCAAACAAAAAAAAAAAAGCTTCATAGAAACAGAGTAAAAACCAGAGTGCCGATGTGGTTTTCAGTTTTTTGGGGCGTATCCATTTTGCTAAAACAATAAGAAATTCTCGTATGGGGTTGTTGCACTTTATATCTCCGTTTCCGTTGAAGGAGAAGAAGAGAGTCGAGAATATGATTATCTCGCGTCTAAACCAAATCCAACAGAGGCCAACACAACACAACACAACAACGAAGTGACCCCAACACTTCTCTCTTTCTTCTCGTTCTATTATGTTTTGTGTATATATATACTAATCTCATTCCCTCTCCTTACTTTTGTTTGTTAAAAACCCGAAGTTAAATATCGTAATTATCTTTGCTTTTTATAAAAAGTAACGGATGTCACCTTGATCTTTGCTTGATTTTTATTATTTTCTTCCTTTGTTTTTGAGGATAAATTAAGATACCTAATTGAATTTGGTTTATCACATCATTTGACTTTGTAATTTATTTTTATGTTCCAAAGAATCAGATACTGATATCAACATTATCAGTTATGAATAGCAGCGCATTAAATAATAAGGTGATTACATAAATATGTTATCAATTAAAAATTAGAAGAAAAAAAATCCAATCTAAGTTTTTTTTCTTATATAAATAGAATAAGATCTTTTAAGCATAAGGTGACGGGCCTAACGGGCGAAGTTAGGTTATAATATATTAACCAGGAAGCTTTCGTTCAAATCGACTTTGTAACTTAAAGTGATTTCCTGTTAACGGGTTGAATAAAATTAATCTAGGTTTTAAAAACTAATAATTAATCATGTGTTTATTTAAAAAATAAAAACTAAAACTGAACTAAAACCAATCAAACTGAACCAAACTAAAACCAAACTAATTTAAGTTGTCTTTGGTTAAAATTTTCTTAAACCCAAATAAACCAAAGTAAATCGAACCCAAACCAAACCCGTTACTAACCGAAATATCCACCCCTATATATATAAAAAAGCAATCTTTAAGTTTTGTTTTGTTCCTAAGGATGAAAATGATCAAAAATATATTTCAATTAAAAGATTAAAAATTCCTATATTCTAAATATATAAATACAAATAAAAATAAAATAAAATAAAAACAAATAATTTTTATAGTTTCAAATTATATATTTTCAAATTCAAACTTTAAAAAAACATATTTTCCAAATTTTGTTTTTCAAGTTTGCTTTTTGAAATTAAAAAAAAATACTTTTTAAAACTATTTTTAAAATTTTTATTTTAAAATATTAAATATTTTTTATCTTTTTAAAACTACATTCCCAAGTCCTATCTCTTATCTGTAAACCATAAGTCATTAATAATCCAAAAAGTTTAAATGTATATTTATTTTTAACGAGTCAGTCGTCCCTACACTCGGAGATAGAGGCTCTTATTTGGTCAATGGAATGTATGCAGAATTTAAGACAGTACAATGTTACTTTTGCAACGGATTGCTCGCAATTAGTGAAGATGGTTTCGGAACCAGAAGAGTAGCCAGTATTTGCTAATTACTTAGAAGACATACGAAATCCGAGGAGTAGTTTCACTACTTCAGAGGTGATCCATGTACCTAGAACGAATAATAAAAAGGCGGACAGTCTAGCACGCAGTGCAAGGAAGCAATCGTCTTATGTCGTTTATATGGATGCTGATCCTCCAGTTTGGTTTACAGAGTCTAAATGAGTCTGTAATATTGCTGACAAAAAAAAACGAAATATTTTAATCATTTTAGTATTAAGAGACTATTTGTGACAAAAAAACTAGGGTCAGAAATAAGAGACTATATTTGTGATAAAAAAAATTAGGGATAGAAATAGGATATTTCTCTATGTTATAAGAGCATCCCCATTGGAGGATGTAATACAAGGTTCACACCCATCCCAAGAAAAAAAAACAATAAATTAACATTATTTTTTTGAACCTGTCTCGCGAAAGTTCACGGGAGTGAACCTGGCTCTTAGTTTTTCTGCGGCCCCACGACACGTGGCGGCCCCGCGATTGGTTTGATTATTATTATTTTTTTTTTTTTTTTGAAAAAAAGTCAAAAAGTAAAAGAAAAAAAAAAAAATTTGTGAACCTCTCCATGAGGTTCACCAATGGAGATGCTCTAAGAACATGTACACTGGTTGATGGTAAAAAAGATTAAAACCCTAATTTCATACTTCGAAGTTCGAAAGTCTGAGTAGTTCCCCTTTGTCCTTGCGAAATCACAAGAGAAACGATGATGATGTCCGATATGCCACAGGATCTCTTAGAAGAAATACTTTCTAGGGTTCCAGCCGTATCTTTGAAACGACTACGATCAACTTGCAAACGATGGAACGATTTGCTCAAAGATGAAAGATTCACGGAGAAGCACTTTCTTAAAGCTCCAAAGCAGTCTCGGATTCTCATGTCGGACGACTATAGGATTTGTTCATTGGACGTCGATCTCAACGTTGCTCCTCCGGCTATAGAGTTTAAGGGCCCACTCGGCCTAAGGGATATGCGACAATTCGATACAGATGAGATTTTTCATTGTGATGGTTTGTTGTTATGCAGCAGTAAGTACGAAAATAGACTCATGATTTGGAACCCGTGTTTGGGGGAAACTAGGTGGATCGAAACCACAACTACTGATAGCGAGGACCTTTTATCTTATTGCAGCTTTGCACTAGGATACCAAAACAACAAATCTTTCCGTAGTTTCAAAATCTTGAAGTGTTGGAATCGTGTCTTCCATATTGAGGGGTTTGAAATCTATGATCTGAGCTCTGATTCATGGAGGGTTTTGGATGACTTGGCTCTCAACTGCTGGATACTAGATAGTGGTGTGTCTTTGAAGGGAAATGCTTATTGGCTTGCTTTGGGAGAAACAGGTTTCTTTTTGCTTGGTTTTGATTTTACTAGAGATATATTCGTACGTTTTTGCCTCCCGCAACTTGAGGATCGTTCGACTATAAATCTATCAGTTGTTAGAGATGAAAAACTCTCATTGTTACACTGTCCCCGTTATGCCTCGCATGTGGAGGTGTGGGTGACCCATGAAATTGATACTCAAGCTGCCTTGTGGAGCAAATCATTTATAGTGAAATTACACAGTCTTCCCTATCATTATTTAATTTCTCTGAGGATCGAGAGTTTCTTAATCGACGAGGAGAATAAAGTGGCCTTGTGTTCTTATCCAGGTTCTGGGGACAGCAAGAAACTGTTCATCTGTGGAGAGGACAATGAATATTACAGACAAATCCCTTGTGCAGGAACTACAAATCCAGTTATTTTCAGTTATGTTCCAAGTTTGTTTCGAGTTCAGCAAAGTGGGAGCAAATGAAAATAATGAAGACTAAAGGAAGTGATTTTTTTTTGCAGCTCTTAGTTTTTTTTCTTTTTCGTTTTTCTATGTAATGTCGTTTGAAACAATATTCAATTAACTAATCCCCTCCCCCCCCCCCCCTTGTTTTTTTTTGCCTTGCCTCTGAAGTAACTGACTTTTATTTTCTTGGTATGTGTTCGGACAACACCAAAATACAATCCGAGTCATTTCTAAAGTTCTCTGCGGCGTTGAGTCGTAATAAAGGAAAGAAAGAAGAGACCCATTAATCACATTACCTTCATCTTCAAACGACTCTGTGAGATCTGTTTAGCGGAGTAAAGCCGTCGCTGAGCTTCTACGTCGGAATAATTGGAATCATCTTGATGCTCGTGGGGTCATCGTCACTTCGCTTTGCATGTCTCAGTCTCCCCACACGAGCAGTTAGATTCTCTGGCTGCAGATTCAGAATGCACGAAGGCCCGCCACAGAGCTCAGTTAAAATGTAACATCCCGAGGGGATATATGAAAAACTTAATTGATTTGACTAACTATGTCATTTTATCTGTTGTACATCAGTTTAGAATTTCAAAGTTAAGTGTGTTTGAACAAGTAATGTAAGTATGATTAATTTATCGGAAAGTGATTCGTGATAACCTATTATGAAACCTATTAACCGTGGGTCTATCTGTTTAAAACAATGATTTTACGAACTGTTAGATGAGATGGAGCACTCGAACACAGAGAGTGGAGGGCCCATTAACTATGGGCTCACTTATCAGCTGTGAGGTAACTAAAATAGTTGAAACCGTGTTTCTTGCATGCGTGTCCATATATAAAACCAAACTGGTTCATGGTTAAAAAAAATTAAAGCCCTAAATTCTACTTGGAAAGTCTTAAGTCTTTTTTCCTTTGACCTTTGCGTAATCACAAAGAGAAACCAACGATGATGATGTCCGATATGCCACAGGATCTGATAGAGGAAATACTCTCTAGGGTTCCAGCCGCATCTTTGAAACGACTACGATCAACTTGCAAACGATGGAACAAATTTGTTAAAAAGATCAAAAATTCACAGAGAAGCACTTTCTTAAAAGCTCCAAAGCAGTCTCGGATCCTCATGTCAGACGACTATAGGATTTGTGCAGTGAACGTCGATCTCAACGTTTCTCCTCCACCCATAGAATTTAAGGATTTTCATTCTTGTTCCCAACAAGTCGATGTAGTATTCGTCGAGGTTTATCACTGCGATGGTTTTGTTGTTAATGCAACACTCACAAAGACAGCAACTACAGACTCATGGTTTGGAATCCGTGTTTAGGAGAAACTAGGTGGATCAAAACCACAACCTGTTTTAGGTGTAGAGTTGCCTTTAGGATACCAAAACAACAAATCCTTCCGTAGCTACAAAATCTTGAACTGTTGGTCGACTGGTTGCACCCTTGACCAAGGAGTTGCTGGGTTTTGAAAGTTTTATGAGCTCAGCTCTGATTCTTGGAGGAGGGTTTGGTTGACTTCCCCTTCAACTGCTGTTGTACACTACGAGATTGTGGGTGTGTCTTTCAAAGGAAATGCTTATTGGCTTGTCGTGGAAAAAACATATTACGTTTTGTTTGGTTTGATTTTACGAGCGACTGTTTTAGACTTTTTTTGTCTTCCGCCAGTTCCGGATCCTTCGAATATGGTTCTATCAGTTGTTAGAGAAGAAAAACTCTCAATGTTAAAATTGTCCCCTCTTACATCACACATGGAGGTGTGGATGACCCCAAGAAATTGATACTCAAGCTGCTTCGGGGGAGCAAATCATTTACAGTGAAAAAAATCCCAATATTATTTTTATCCGTACGTTAAGAGCTTCTTAGTTGACGAGGAGAAGAAAGTGGTCTTGGCTTGTAATTCGGATTCGGAGGAGAATAGCAAGAAACTCTACACTATGGAGAGGACAGTGAATATTTCA